>NC_079441.1:35092138-35354638 GCF_903798145.1 Danio aesculapii | reverse complement strand
TTCACTCTTGACTCTATTCAAATATTGTACGGCCTCACCTTCCCTATTACTTGATTAAACCACAATATCAAGTTAGCAGCAATTGAATTTCAACCTGAAATTTGAGCACTGCCCCTTTAAGAGAGCTTGACTCTCATCTGGTTTAGGCTTGATGCACAAAAACACATCAAGACCACATCTGTAAGCAGTAAAACCTTTTAAACTTGCAGTGATTAGCTGCATGGCTAACAATATGCCTGTGAAGTTACAGAGATGGTCTTGGATGAATTGAAAAAGTCCTCACAGAGGATGACAGAAACATCTGTAAAAGCCTCTTCCCTCCGATCCATGCAAACAAACAAAAATTAAATGCCATTCATGCTTCAGCTAGAGGAGAATGTCTTACCCAATTTGAGCCTTTTGTTTGGGCTTGGATGACTTCACGATCCGGGCCTTCTTGGAACTCTTATCCTTGCTTTTGGACTTGGAGGAACCAGCCTTGTGACTGCGGTGCTGCGACGACGAAGATGGGAAGCTGTCAGGACTCATGACGCGAGGAATATTTTTCTCTCCTCTCTCTCGAGCTTTAGCGATGGCCTCAGAGATGATTCGATTGGCCTTCTGTTGTTTATCATCCGAAAGGGGCGACTCCATCTGCTGTTGTTGTTGCTGTTGCTGCTGCTGCTGCTGCTGCTGCTTTTGCTTCTGCAGCCGCTTCTCTGACATGTACGACGACGATGAAGAGGAGGAAGAAGAGGAGCTGCTCTTCAATGTTGGGCTGTGTACCCGCGGTTGGCTGCTGGGACCATTAGTGTTCTTAGGAGGCTGTTAGAAAAGAGAAAAAGAAATACATTAAATAACCCAAACATTACAATAACGCACTCCATTGGACAGGCTTCATTTAATAGTTGTGTAGGCAGGATAATACAGGAAGCCAGTAGATAAGTTTCTATTTCAGGATTCTGTAATTCCATATGCTAAACCCATGATGAACAATACACTATTTAAGATACCATGACGCCATGTGGACTAGTCTGGCTGTCAATATCAGAATGCTATTGCACATGAAACAGGACGATGAGCTGAATTCAACAGCCTCAAACATTACTCCTCTAGTCATGACCTAGAAAACTTGGACTCATGCGGATGTAAATACTTTAATAGGTTTCTTATTAAGAGGACAAAGTCAGTACAGTGGAACTGTAACATACGATTAAAGGTTATGTGGGCGATTTAAGATGTTTTGCTAACTTCCAAGCTAAGAAACTCTCTGCAAATCCCAGACCTCCAAAAAATGACAGCAAACCTCAATGTGCAAAGTAATTCACAGGAAGGGCATGAAATTAACAGATGCCACCAGCCAAATGCTTGTAGTTGGACACACACAGCATATAATTTTATTTATACAGTGGTTCATTTATAATGTGCATTGTGAAGGCAAAGCCTTGTAAGATATTTTCATCTGATATGAAAAACATTTTGAATTTTGTTGGTAACATGAATAAACCTAAACTTAAAAAAAAAAACTTAATGGAAAACAGAACGTAAAGCAAAAAGATACAAATCCCACCTCAGTAAAACAGACTATTGAAAAAGATTCTTGGTTCTGTCCATCAGTTGTTTGGAGGAACAATTAAAATGTGATCTTTCTGGCGGTTACTACAAAGGGACTAATATGTAAATGTAAAAGGGGTCCTGCATTCATCACCAGGTGTCTCATGTTTCACGAAAAGATCTAGATATGATAATGTAATACAAATTCAGGGCACCAGAAAAATCTAATATACAACTAGGGTTGGGCGATGTCAACCAATCTGGCATTGTACGATGTCTAATGTGAAACATTGCGATGGATGATGGTGTCGTCGTAGGCAGCGGTGAATTAATTATTTAAGAATAATTAATTCATTCATAACTATTATTTGTAGCCTACTGTTTCAACTACCTAATCCGCATGGTCTTTGTTTTACCCATAACAATATTGAAGCTGGAAGGGCATCTGCTGCGTAAAACGTGCTGGATAAGTTGGCGGTTCATTCCGCTGTGGCGACCCCAGATTAATAAAGGGACTAACCCGAAAAGAAAATGAAAAAATGAATGAACACAAATTACCACCTGTCAATCACTTTTTTCCGCAGGACTCTGGCATGAATAGGCAGAGTGATCTGTGTCGTTATATTGGCGTCACATAAAAGGTGCACAACCAACAGGAACCAACCAACAGTATATGAGGTTTTCACTAAAATGACTAAGTACAAGCGCGAAAGATTGAAGCAGTGTACTGAAGCTGTGATTCAAAAGACTGAAGAGTCATTAGATAGAGACAAGATGAATTATCACATTTAACAACTATAGTGAGACGCGATCCAGTGGTACATCCTTGATAAACTGTTCGACCTGCACTGCTCTCTGGGCTGACTGCTGGAGCTCAGACGCTGCAGCACAAGGCAGAGTGGTTGTTTGTTTGTTTGTTTGTTTGTTTGTTTGTTTGTTTGTTTTTGTGTGTGTGTGTGTGTGTGTGTGTGTGTGTGTGTGTATGGTCACGGGATGTGCGAGGGCTTTTCAGAAATGTTAAACGAAATGCCAGTGTGGACATGGATCATTTTCAATGCCATTTTAAAACTAAGACATATTAGTGTACACGGGGCCATGCGTATTTTTCATGAGCGGGTTGCTGCTGCGATGGGGGCGGGGTGGGCAGAGGACCGCGATGTTCGCTCAGCATCTGAATGGCTATCGGGCATCGGCAATAGACGGTTGCATCGTCTATTGACCCAACCCTTTAAACAAACCCAAATCAGAAAAGGTTGGGACAGTATGGAAAATGCAAATAAAAAAGAAAGTAGTGATTTCCAAATTTACTTGTTTTGTTTTGTCTGGTCAACTTCATTTCATTTGTAAATATACATCCTTTCCTGTCATTCAGACCTGCAACACTTTCTAAAAAAGTTGGGATAGGAGCAATGCAGGGCTAATAATCAGATAAATTTGTTAAACTATGTCAGCATTGTATTTATGATATAGTACAAAAGCAGCATCCAAGAAAGGTCTAGTCTTTTAAGAGAAAATATGGGCTAAGGATCACCAGTTTGGCAACAAATACGCTAAAAAAATATTGAAATGTTTAAAAACAATATTCCTCAAAGAAAGATAGGAAGACATTTGAATCTTTCACCTTCAACAGTGCATAACGTCATTAAAAGATTCAAGGTATCTGGAGGAATTTCATTGCATAAAGAGCAAGGGTGCAAGCCTAAGCTGAACTACCGTGATCTCTAATTCCTCAGGCGGCACTGCATCAAGAATTGTCATTCATCTATAACCAATATCACCACATGGCTCAGGACTACTTAGGCAAACCTTTGTCAAGTACCACGATAGTTAGTTACATCCACAAATCCCAGTTAAAACTGTACTATGCCAAAAGAAAGCCCTATGTTAACAGTGTCCAGAAGTGTCCTCGACTTCTCTGGGCCCGATGACATCTGGGATGGACCATCACACAGGGGAAATGTTTTATGTACTCAGATGAATCAGTATTTTAGGTATTTTTGGGAGAAATGGACGCTGTGTGATCCGGACCAAAGAAGAAAAGGATCACCCAGACTGTTACCAGCAACAAGTCTAAACGCCAGGGTCTGTCATGGTATGGGGTTGTGTCAGTGCCTTTGGCAAGATAACTTGCACTTCTGTGATGGCACCATTAATGCTAAAAAGTACATAGAGATTTTGGAGCACGATATGCTGCCTTCTTTTCCAGGGACGCCCATGCATATTTCAACAAGACAATGCAAAACCACATTCTGCACACATTACAAAGTCCTGGCTGCAGAGGAAGAGCATACAGGTGCTTGACTGGCCTGCCTGCAGTCCCGACCTGTCTCCAATAGAGAATATGTGTCATATTTTGAAGCACAAAATGCGAAAATAAGGACCTCATACTGTTGCCCACCTTAAGACTTGTTTGCAGGAATAAAGGGACAAAATTACACCTGAAACACTTCATCACTAGGTGTCTTCAGTATGTCTTTTAAACGTTATGAAAATTAGTGGCAACATTACAAGTGGAAAATGCTTTACTGTTTCAACTTATTTTAAATGTGAACCAAAATTGGAACACGAGTTCATCATTTGCGTTTTCCGTACTGTCCCACCTTATTCAGATTTAAAGTTGTAAATTTACATGTATGAATTGCTTACAATACGATCAATCATATGCAATTAATAAAAAGAGAGAGCAAATTTCCATTTCATGCCGATAAGAGGTGTAACAATATTCAAACCAAAACAAAAATAACGAAATACACACCCTAGAGTTCAAACCGCGATCCTCTCAAAACTAACCGTGTTACCCCCTTCACCCTTTAGATTACCCAGATATCTGAATGCACTAAACAGAAACTTATGAAACCACTGTAAAAAGTTAATAACGTTTTGAGGTTTAACTATTGCTGTTATAAAGTCAAAAGTGAATTTAGTGTTCTATAACATTGATGCAGCCACAGCACAAGCTCTGCTAAGCAAATATGTGTTGTTGTATTGGTGTATGTATTACACCCCAATAATTACTATAACTAAAATTTAAATATATGGGCCAAGGAAAGTGTTAGTGAACTAAGGACTACCTTTTGGGTCATTTTAAATTGATCTTTGTATTAATTTACCAATTTTACATACAAAGCTATTTTAGAAATGTGTGGGGGTTGGGGTGGCAGAGGATTTTTTAGTTTGGCTAATGCAGGTCTGACTTCCCTGGATTCTTTTTTGCAGAGCTCTTACAGAGACAGGTGCGATTTCTCACAACACTCGTTTCAGTGAGACCTGTCAGATAGTAGAAGCACTTGATGTGCTTACAACTCAAATTCGGTTCAAGAGTTTGGGGCCGTTCTTTACCCAGCTCAATACTTGTTGGGAATTTAATAAGCAAACCGGTTATTTCATGACCTCGCCAGCAAACTGAAAGCAAGAGGAGGTCCAAGATAAAAATCCTTGGGGATCCCATCTGATTGTAGCTGAAGCAGTGCAGCATGGTAAGCCTGAGTCCACCCACACATACTGGATGACAACATGGGAAATCCTCCATCTTTGAACTGCTGCATCATCAATGTTCCTAATGCCTGGGTTTCATAATATTCACTGCTCTGCAATCATTTGGCCAACAAGCTATAGGGAAAGATAAAGGAAATATTTGGTCGAACAAACAGGCAAATGCAGTGCACCACTGGGGCACGTACACACACACAAACACATTCGTAATTTTCATCCAGCGTATGCCTCAAAACACTGCAGATATACAATGATATAGAGACGTTAATAAGTCACAGTTCATCAGAACAACATCACACGCTGATCAAAGGTCACAAGTCAAAATCTTTAACCTGAGAGCCAGTCTATTCACATTATCCACCCCTCACCCCATGAAATAATAAGACCGCCATGTATAATTCACAGCATGATCATATAGCAGGCTGAGACATGCCAACTTTTATTATTCATGCTCATTTTGCTGACATCCCTTTTTTCCCTAATTTCTTACTCTCTTTCTCACTTGGAAAGCAGACAAAATGAGTTTGGACTCCATAAAGCAAGAGAAAGAGATCTTATCTTTTACTTTATTAGGTTTTACTTTGCACACTCGCTCTTTATAAACATGACACACGGCCGAAGCGATGTTACAGTCATGCCAATAAAGCTTTGTTGGAGAAAAAAAAAGAGAGAGCAACATAAAATCGGATCAGCCGGCCTGCGTTTTTCTGACAGCCAAATAAAGGGAATTATCTGGAAAGAGTGAAACAAAAGAATAGAGCGTGGGGGAGGGTTATAAACACTAACTCGTTTGGTGGTTAAACATGAGCCGAACAGCCAAGCGAGAGGGATTGAGCGCTCCCGAAATATTCACACTAATCCAGTGGAGGCATGAAGGGGTAAATCAGCAGGAATGGAGACAAGGAGGAAAGCTATAGGGGGAAGGCGGGAGAGCGTATGTGAGAAAATGAGTAATAGAGAGAATATGACGTGAGTGAGAGAAAGAGAGCGAGGGGGAAATGCAGCAAGCCGTGAGCAATGCAGCTATGTAACACATCTATAAATAACTGAAATTACAGGCTGCCAGCACCGCGGCGATTTCATTCTCCCTCTCCTCGCTCAAGTCATCAATGTCTTTGGGTTTAATGAAACTATACTGAAACAGAGGCGTCCATGCGGTGCTGCCACACAATGCCTGATGCGCACATGTGCCACATCCCAAGGCGCCTCGGTGAAAGGAGATGAAAAGCGAAACAGAAAGAGGAGCAGATGTAGCCGTGAAAGCTAGCTTACACTGCATTCCTTGTTAGCATGCAAGCTAGAGAATAAGAAATGGAGAGAAGTGGTTAGCACAAGATGGCGGCGATTGTGTAGCCTGCCGCATGAGCCTGTAGCTGCTCAGTTCCTGCCGGCCCCCTCCCCCACCCTTCCCTCCTCCTCCTCCTCCACCTCTCTCCACCCCCCAAACACACACACACACACGCGTGCGCGCACTCGCTCACTCACTCACCCGTCCTCTCGGCCTCTTCACCGTAGACATGTTTTTCTTTTCTTCTTTCCCCCCTCTTCTCTCTCTCCAACCGCCAACAAAAGCCTTGCCCTTTCGCCGTTTTTTTTCTCTCTCTCTCTCTCTCTCTCTCTTGCACACTCCCTCCTCCCTTTTCTCTCTCTCTCTCTCTTGCTTGATCACTTTCCCTCTCTCCCTCCCTCCCCCGGCAGGTCCGTGGCTGAAGAAGCCCTGTTCACCTCCTCCTCCTCCCCTGGCCGGGCTGCATGGAGCCGCACTTTACGGAAAACGAGGGAATGAGGAAGAGACGGATAAAGCAGCCACGCTGCTCCAGGATTCTCTCATTCTGCTGCGCTCAGCTGGGCTCAGTCTATTCTTTTCCCTCCCTCTCTTCCTCTCTCATCGATTCTCTCCGTCCGAGCGACCGTCCGTCCGTCCGAGCACAACTACACTCGATCTCTCCCGGCCGTCGTTCTCTTGTCCTCGCTCTCCTGTAGACAAACGCACACTCACAGACCGACAAGACTTCTCGTTCCTCTTCCTCCTTTCACATCCCAGGCGAAGGTAGGATTGCTAACACAAAAGGTTTTTTGTACTGGCTCAGTTGGACGCTCTGTAGCTTGTTTTCCTTATTTCCACTTGTTTTTTTTTCCCTTCCTTTCCCCTCGTTCCCCTCCCCTCTCTCAGGCTGGGCTGTATGCGGCGAGCAGGAGACACAGACGAAGCGGCAAGAAATGAAAGCACAAAGCAGCAAAACGCATCAGCATGAATATTAGAGATGTCGTTAAAATCCGGACTCGTTTTTTTCTCTCTCTCCCTTGCTCACTCACTCTCCCTCTCTCTCTCTCTTTAGCTCATTGTGAAACAGGAGGTCCAGCAGAGGGTGCTAGTTGTTATTTCATTAACTTTCAGAACTTAACCCCAAAAATACTGAATTTCAATACTTGCTGAGCACAAAATGAACAGCAGCAAGTGTTCGAGGAAATGAATACACCTGGAGATGTTTTCAACAGCTAATCTGTGTCAAAACAGATCAGTCAAGTATAATAAATCACAATTACAAACACGTGCACACACACAAACATACACGAGTGGGAGCAGGTGGCATAAGTTCACGTGCTGCAAGATCGATTCACAGGAAGTGACAATAGAGACTCAAAGGGAAATGAGGTCATGCCCTCTCTTTCCCAAAGCGTGACGCTGGTCGTGTGCAACTGTGCTCGTGCGTTGCAAAAACTTGCGACCACAGATACATACACAACAAAAACGAAAGAAGAGTAGGGCAGTAAAAAAATAATAAATGACTTGAAATGAGAAAATATGAAAAGAAATATAGCAGGTATGTAACCACAAGGACTTAATCAGCTATCTGAAATCACACAGAAAAGTGGGTCAGCTTTGGGTAAGAATCTTACAGAGTAGCACACAGATTAGCTGTGGCTGTAGACCGAGCCTTGAGACTGAAGTAAGCTCAACTTCTCCAAGGTCAAATGAATGCAAAGCTGAACAAGAGTCCTGAAAGTCATCTAAAATCAATCCTTTTCACTAGGTGGCACATAGCGTGCAAGTGTGCTTTTCGTTTCTGTCCGTATACTAGGCACAATAAAATGTTTTGCACACTAGAAAACAGGCTTTGTGTGACATAGTGAGATAACAAAACTGACAGACAGAGAGAGAGCGAGAGAGATAACAAGGCCTTGAAGTTTGGACTGGTGGAAATACAAATTAAGACTTCAAAAAAACAACTATTATGATTATTTAAAAACAGCTCAATAAAAAGATGAAAGGAAAAACTAAATAAATAATAGGAAATGAAGGATTGAAAATGAAAATGAAATAAAAATGTAGGAGTAAAACTGGAAACATACATTCAAATATTGTTTATACTGTAAATGTTTAGTTAAACTAGTGCCATTTCAAAGCTTCCGTCTATTAAAAATAAAATTTGTGTACTTTGGTAAATTTTTCTGAGGCATTTCTACTTATTAATATTCATTCAAAAGAGTAGATGAGGAACATATAAGTGAGAGAAAGTGAATAAAATAGGCAGAGTGTTTTTACGTACTGTACGGAGGAAGAAAAGAAATATGCATGTGCTCTAGACTGGATGCATAGCACAAACCACCACTACATCATGGAAACCAAACAGTTAATATGTAAATAAGATGAAATAGCAGCACCAAGATATTGGGAGGAGCTCAGCTACACAGAAAGAGAGCGAGAGAGAGAGAGAGCGAGAGAGAGAGAGAGAGAGAGTGAGTGAGTGAGTGAGAGAGAGAGCTCTATTCCTTCAGTTCTCTGTCTACGCAATGTATTTACAAACCCACCCACTTTCAGACCTCCTACATTAGGTGGATATTTTCAAGGATAAAAGTATGGGGAACGTTTAAGCCAACATTGAAGAAAAATCTATACAATTCATGCAAAATAATTGATTTTAACAATGTCATCTTGACAAATATTAACACATTTTGCTCTTTCCAACAAGTTAGGAGCTTTAGCATCACTGAATTTGCTCAATCCCTTTGTCTTAGTGCCTGCAACCATTCCAGATATCCAAGCAGTCACGTAAAGACTAAATTGTCACCATCTTATGAAGTGGCACATATGGAATCAATGCATGCAAAAAAGCTGCAATCAGCTCACCATATGTCTGTGCCTTTCTTGTGTGTTTACTAAACATTTGTAGATGCAGTTCAGCTGCGTCACACAAACAAATAATAATAATAATAATAATATTATAATAATAATTATTATTATTATTATTATATCTTAATATCAACATTGAAAACAACGGTTTCACAAAAGTATTAAGCAGCATATCTTCACATTTTCCCCTTTAACTAGAAAGCTCAATGTAACAGCATTCACTTGAAATATAAAACTTTTTTGAAGCCTTAAAATGTCTTTGCTGTAACCTTTTTCCTTGGTTTAAGGGTTTTAATTGTGGACATTTTACAAGATGTAAAATAATTATTTTGTGTCTCCATACTAAAGCGGGGAAAATAAGAATTAAGATTTTCTTAGAAAACATGTTTCTAAAAGTGCTGTTGACTTGAAATTTTCCCTGAATGTTGGTAACAACCAAAGAAATATATATTCAAAGAAAACAAATCTAATTAGTTTACAAATTAAGTTATGCATAATAAAATGAAATCACACAGAAAAAAGTATTGAACAAATTAAGAAAGGAAGATGTAGAAAGGCAGTGAAAGCCCAGACAGCAGCTGAATTCTCTTAGTAGTAATTCAGTAACCCTCTGCCCTTTGTAAATGAATATTACCTGCTTCAATCTAACATCTACATTACCAGGATGATGAAGATGAAACCCCGGTGGACAAGTAAACTCTCAAATGCTTTCAGAGAAAGAAAATCAAGCTGTACAATGGCTCAGCCAATCGCCTAACTCGAATCCAATATAAAATACAAATTCAAGAAGAAATAGATGAGACCCACAGAACCATCAAGATTTTTTACACTCTGTTGAAGTCTGTGAAAAACTCACTTTAAGCTGCCATCACCGAAAGTGCCTTTTATATAAAGTATTGAATACGTTTCAGTAGTTCAGTACTTTCCCCTTGTGTTATTTCATGGTTACTACACTTAACATATTTTTCAAGTTTTTTTATGTTTGTATTGTCTAGCTTTTTACCCGATTTGGTAAATTCAATTTCATGTCAACAGCTCCTTTAGAAATATTATTCCCAGAAAAAAAACATGACGTACTCAGCACTTATTTTCCCCGCTGTAAGTCTGTGAAGCTTCAGATCAAAATACCCATCAGATGATTTATTATACCCAGTTGAAAATGTCATTTTGGGGTCAGAGGGAATCGTATCGGTTTTGGCACCTGTGCCTTTAAATGAAAATGAGCTGGTGCTCCCTGCCCACTCAAAGTAGTTTCTCCGCAGCCACTCTTTGGGACATTTCACTTGAGAGATGGATAACTAGTATCAAATGTTAGGATAAACACAGCAAAAATGACATAGAGCAACTCGATGAAACGATGACTAGATGAAACAGAGACCCATAGTCACAAATACTACAGTAAGACAAATGAGCCACACACGACTGTTACAATGATAAATCAGCCACACACAAATATTCCAATGTTACAATGCACACACGCACACAAACAACACATGTGTGCAGTGCAGTCATCTACTCGCAGCAAATGTGCCCACCAAATGAGTCAACATGCTGCTGTATAGAGATCCATTATAGCTATGTTACCACACAAAATAAAACTGAATTAATGGAATGCCGATTGTGTGGATGAAGCGTCCTTGTTTTTAGCTGTGTACATTATGCAGTGGTGGTGTTTCCAAAAAGTATTTCAAAATTTTATACAACAATAAAAACTGTACCACTTACTGCTCCTTGAAGTGCAGTTGCATCCCAGAGAGTTGGATATGGGGCTGCACAATATTGGAAAAAATCTGACATTGCGATATTTTCTTTTGCCACAACATATATTGCAATATGAATATAATTTCCCCAGATGATTTGAACAGCTCTATTTGGAAACATTTCATTCATTTAGATCAACTGGGATGATTTCTGTGCAGTAGATATGCATAAATTATAACAAAATACAAGCAAAAAATAAATGAATAAAGAGTGCGTCACGGTTTTCTGGGGAGTCTAACAGTTGTTGAGGTACAGAAATTGAACAAACGTAAAATAACATGGTATATATATAAATATCTTATCTTATCATGCGATGTGACTATTGCACATACACACATTGCAACATATTGCTATAAATATTATATATATATATATATATATATATATATATATATATATATATATATATATATATATATATATATATATATATATATATATATATATATATATATATATATATATATATATATATATATATATATATATGATATATTGCTCAGCCCTAGTTGGAACAGATCTTCAAATCCCAGTTTCTTTGCAACTCCTGTTGTGCCTGTCAACCAATATCTGTGGGCAGGGAAAACTGTATTGCTACAGTATGTCACTCAAGTTTGGGATTTGAGTCCTATATTAACATCAGGAAATAAAAAAAAGAGACTTTTTGTGTTTATATCACACCGATATTACTGTGGACACTGACATTTCTGTCAGAACAGATTCCAAAAGTAGATTTTGCATGATAAGTGCCCTTTAAGTCATCTTTGATGAATAAAAGTGATGAACATCAGTGTATTTGAACTACACTGTTCCTATTTACTATGACCTTTTATGTGAAGCTGCTTTGACACAATCTACATTGTATAAGCACTATACAAATAAAGGTGAATTGAATACATTGACGAGACCCTCAATGTAAAGCAATATATATTCAACTGAACGTCACAGGTTTGAATGTGATGGGAACTTCTGAATTGGTTCAACAAGTAACCACTCAGAGCACCTACAAACCCAGATGCCAAAAAAAAATAAAAAATAAATATAAAATACAACCCCAACCACAACATAATGAAGGTAATGTTGTGTCGGCTGAAAAAAAGCTTAACAGTCAGTTCTTTTCCTTGTCGATAATGAACTTCCTTACATTAACAAGTTCCTTAACAACAACACATACTAATATCTTAACCGTATCCTTAAAAATCACATTTTCACACTCACACCATATTAAAGTCATCTCACTTTCATTTAGAGCTCTTATAACAGTCTAGTGCTGTAATGATATCCCTCCCCACCATTGAAAATGTGCGTCCTGCTTAGGTGAAAATGAATTACACTGTCAGGACCAGAGAGAGAGTTTAGAGTCCATAATTAGGACTAGACCTGCAGCCTAATGCGGAGTATAGTGGATAGAGCTGGAGGGATGGTGGGAGAGAGAGACAGGATTAATGAGGAAAGGCCTGATGTGTTGCATTGGTTTCCTGAACCCATTAAACACGACAGCTATTAATGACCTTTACTGAACACACACCACAAACCCTCTAAAACACACACACACACACACACACACACACACACACACACACACACACACACACACACACACAAACACACACACTTCCAAGACAATGCATATACACACAAATAAGCATTAAGGATTGTGGTAAAATGATTCCGGTATGCACACTCTCAAACACATGCTAACATCTACCGTAATCAGCCCTGGCTCATTTGAAATACGTTCCACGGCCTACCTTTCTACAAAACATAAAATGTATTGCTCCGTGTATGTTTTGTTGCATATTTAAGATGACAATTTCACTAGAGAACACTATCCACAGTTTTGCAAATCAAAAATATGTTACTTAAGGTGTGTTTTGTTGAACGTTTCAGATAAACATCCCTTTTTTGCTGGCCACAGATGACCCAGGGTTCAACACTAAGGATTTTTTCTACTGGTTCAGATTTTTACTGGCCCCACCAAAAAAGTTAATAGCTATTTCCTAACCTCATATTTTAAATAATCATGTCATAAGCCAAACATAACTCTATACGTTCACCTTTTATTCGACGTAACTTTTCTTTAAATACAACTGACAATTTAAAAGATTACAATTGTGATGTAAATAAATTTGAAATATATATCTGTGGGTTGTCAAAATTTAAATGCACACTTTCGCTTTAAAAAATTATATTTATATGCTTGAATTCAGAACTATTAGCCCCCCTTTAATTTTTTTTCTTATTTAAATATTCCCAAAATGATGTTTAACAGAGCAAAGATATTTTCACAGCATGTCTGATAATATTTTTTTTTCTGATTTATTTTATATTTGCCATGATGACAGTAAATAATATTTTACTAGATATTTTTCAAGACACTTCTATACAGCTTAAAGTGACATTTAAAGGCTTAACTAGGTCAATTAGGTTAACTAGGGAGGTTAGGGTAATTAGGCAAGTTATTGTATAATGATGGTTTGTTCTGTAGACTATCGAAAAAATATAGCTTAAAGGGGCTAATATTATTGACCTTAAAATGGCTTTTGAATAATTAAAAACTACTTTTATTCTAGCTGAAATAAAACAAATAAGACTTTCTCCAGAAGAAAAAAAAAATCATCAGACGTGCTGTGAAAATTTCCCTGCTCTGTTAAACAGAATTTGGGAAATATTTTAATACAAAGGAAAGAAATTCAAAGGGGGGCTATACACTGTATATTACTTTATACTACTTTCCATACATCCCTCCTTATTAGGTATACTTTGGTATACTTTACTTAGGTATACATTGAACTGGTTTTAATAAATGGAAATTATGCTGGAAATAAGCTGGAAACAATCCTTATAGCAGTTGTTCTCAACTCTAGTCCCTGCACAATTTGTACTGTATATCTCTCTTATTTGGCACAGGGTTCAGTTCATAGAGTTCTCTGGTAATGAGCTGATGGTCTCAATCAGCTGTTAAATAAGGTAGACATACAAAATGTGAAGGGTGGTTGGTCCCCACACCTGGAGCTACATGCTGGGTCCCAATTTGTCTTCTTAGACTACATACTTTGTGCACAACTTACTTTTGAGAGTGTTTCAAAAGAGTACATACTATTTTGGGATATACTACAGTACGCCCTCATTAACAAACCACTCTGTTGCTTAGTTATGCGCCCTGTCAATCATTTTGACACATCATTCACAGTTCTTTCATATTTAATTTCCTACCATATTGGAGATGCAGCACATTAATCTGCCATTCGCAGGGCCTTCATGCAGAAAAATCTCCTCAGGTGTTTGCATAATTATCCATTAAGAAGCTAATAACCAAACACACCTTCACAAATGAAACTTCACACTGTAGTTGCACATGAAATATAATGCAGAAAATACAAAATGAGTAATATTGATTATGTTAGATACTAATAATCATCATCCGAAAATCTTTACCTACGCATAAGCATTTGTTGTATTGTAATGTAATGTAATGTGTATTTATTTAGCGCATTTATTGTGTATGGCCATACACCCAAAGCGTTTCACAATCATGAGGGGGTCTCTCCACACCACCACCAGTGTGCAGCAGCCACTTGGATGATGTGACGGCAGCCACAGGACAACGGCGCCAGTGCGCTCACCACACACCAGCTTTAGGTGGAGTGAAGAGACAGTGATAGAGCCAATTTGGTGGATGAGGATGATAGGTAGGCCATGATGGGTAAGGGCCGATTGAAGGACTTTGGCCAGGACACCGGGGTTACCCCCCTACTCTTTACGAGAAGTGCCATGGGATTTCTGATGACCACAGAGAGTCAGGACCTCGGTTTAACGTCTCATCTGTAAGACGGCGCCCACTGACAGAATAGTGTGCCCTTCACTTTTACTGGGGCATTAAGACTCACACAGACCACAGGTTGAGCGCCCCCTACTGGCCTCCCTAACACCACCTCCAACAGCAACCTAGTTTTCCCATGGGGTCTCCCATCCAGGACTAGTTGGTTTCATGTGTTCCACATGTTGTCTTTTGTCAAGGTTAACATTGAGCTTGTTCGCGCAATTCAGTAAGTTGAATCAGTGTCGTCCCGTCGGCTTAAGAGAGCACTGGTTATTCAGCAACGAATCAGAGCGTGATGTAGTGAAGTGATATATTAAGTAAACAATTCAAGTCAAGGAGGAATACAAAGAGGCCGGCTGTAAATATGGAACATTTTTTTCAAATATTTGCAAACAATATGGATTATTAGATTATCAGAAATATTTGCAGGAGAGACTCTCGAACGCACTGTGAACACTCTCCTCTGTGGGTGCAGAAAAACACGTCCTCCCACGCAAGCGCACTCACTTGTATCAGTCGGCTTTCTCCAATCGGTGTGTTCAAGGACAGATTTATAATCCAGACGTGAGCTGATGCGAGGCGACAACACAGTTGGGTTTCTTCGGCGTTAGTTGTTTGGCGTTGGCTTGGTGTGTACTACCCTTTAGAGTAAGCACTCAGATGAAGAAGACTAATCCTGTTCCGGGAGATCTACCTTCCTGCTGAGTTCATCTACAAACTTGATCAAACACATCTGGCTGTAATTACCAAGTGCTCCCTCAGATCCGATTTAGTTGGTTTAGTTGTGTTTGATCAGGGTTGGAGCTGAATTCTGCAGGAAGGTAGATCTCCAGGAACAGGACTGGGTACACCTGGAGTAAACCATCTGAGTAACTAATTTCAACACACTATGATTTGGGACACACTTATTCTATTAGAATACTATTTAGGACCAATAGTATGTGAATTGGATCGTAGCAAGAGATTTTAGACTGCCTTAGTACTTTCTTGTTTGTATTTATCAAAATTTCTATGCAGTTGCTGCAGATCTGTTGGCTGCACATTCATAGAGCAAATCTCCCATTCTGAATCGTAAAGTCCTGGTAGATCAACAGTTTCTAAATTACAGATCAGCTTGTCTGGCACCAACAACCAAGTCATGTTCAAAGTCACTTAAATCACATTTCTTTACCAATCTGATGCTCGGTTTGAACTTCAGCAGATTTTATTGACCATATCAACATAAATGCCTTAATGCAAACATCTGCAATTAGTCACATATGCATAAATTATGCAGGTCATGAATACCCCAGGAAAGAGATATATGCTGAGGGACAGAGACACAGAGAACACAGCAGGCTGCCTTCACTAGACCTTTACACTTCTTTCATTATTTAGAGCAAAAGGGAAAGACAAAGGTAGCAGAAATACAAAACATGACATTAGACACACATGCAAACATGCCTCAAACCATTTACAAAACTTCTAATTCCTGAATCAAAAGTACACCCACACAAAATGGAATAGAGGAATAACCTTATTATACATATGTAATATATTTTGGTACTTGTACCTATATATGAATAAATAAAGGCACCAATAGGTCGTAAATGATACCTGTTCTTTACAGACATCACTGGCAAACATAAATTAATATAATTTCAGCCAACTGTCATCTTCACCACCAAATAATTTGCAGTCAGTGAAGAAGGGCAGTATGAATTTATTTTTTTTCTGGATTCATTTCTGATTCCTAGTTTACATTCCATATTTATATCAGAATCTAACCAAAAAGCAGGTCTAATCCACAGCCTAACCATGAAAAACTATATTTAATAATTAAATGATTTATTATTATTTTTACAACAATAGCGTTCAATTAGATAGATATTATGCTGCTTCCTTTTTGCTTAATTTATAATACTATTTTGCAATCAAAAAAGTGGTGTTAATCAAAATAAAGAACAAAAGAAAATTTGACTTAATATTTAAATTGTAATCACATTAAAAATTCTAGCTTTGCCAAATTATTATTACTATTATTAAATAACAATAACAATTAGGCCAGTCGTGATGAGTCAATATAATGACTTTTCGCGCATTATATATAAAAATGAGGGCGGTTAATTTTGACGCGATATATTGTCTATTTTATATAGAGAAATTTATGATGATGATGATGATGATGATGATGATGATGATTAGGCTACATAATATAACAAGCTAAGTTTTTCGTTGCTGCGCGCACACACACAAACAGAGTGCAAAAGAGACCAGATAGTGGAGGTGAAGAAGACAAGATGCAAACCCACTGGTTCGTGTTTAGGAACTGACTGTTACGGTCGCGATGGACTTGGTTTCAAAGTCACAGTCTTCATCTCCGGTGTGGGAACATTTTGGCTTCAAGTCAAATGAAAAAGGCGAGCCCGTTTAATGAGCCGATATGTCGAATTTGTTTCAGAACAGTGGCAATGAAAAACCACAACCTCAGTTGGTACTGGAGAGGGATCTTCCAGACAGTTAACGGTAATGGAACGTATTTACCTGCCAATGCAAATATAAACGTGACAGCGCGAAATGGCACACACTCACAGGTACCATTATTTAGCTAAAGAGATGTTGCCATTAAACATGCTCGAAAAACCAGCATTTAAAAAAAATGCTGCAAACCTTTAACAAACAGTCCTATCTTGGAATCTGACTGATTATTAAAAAAATGGTGCCTGAGATGCTTTAAAAGTCTACTTTTGACTCACACTTTTTTGTTTACATCTACTATTTATTATTATTCATTTGTTTTAAGACATTTTTTTTTTCATGTTTTAATTTTAAAGGTCTAAATATTCTTAAGAAATAAAATGTTCTTTAAAACAATGTACCTGAATTATGACATTACTATGTTGTAAAATATTTTGTTTTTTATTAGTTATATAAATTATTAAGTGGCAAGAATATCGTTTATCGCAAATAATTTGGGTGCAATACACCGTCCAGCAAAAAACAGATATCGTGACAGCCCTAATTACAATATTTGGAAAAGTGAACATTACTATACAACATATTTTTGTCAATTTGAACCACACCTTTATTTAGGCAGGTTAACTTATAGACTTTTGAGTTTCTGTCTGCATATGACAGAATTTTTGTTGCACGTCACATATAGCAGTTTATCATTATTTGCTTAAATATACAGTGCTCCTTTTATTTAACGAATCTAGATGTCAATTCTAAGACTGAAAAGAAAAGAACAAATCTATTTTACTTCCTCAAATCAAATTTTTAACATAATAAAACTATGATAAAAATACTGTTTACTTTTCATTTTTCACTTTAATGGTAACAGAACTTTTAAATGAAAATAATCGTTGTGAAATAAAGACTTATTCTTTCTCCAAACAAACCCAGCCCCACAATAAATGAACTGATGAACTGCTATGACTACCTTCAGTTCATCTGACCTAACAAAAACCAGCCAAACAACACCAGCAACCCAATGGCCATCTCAAGATCAAACAGTTACCAACAGTTACTGAATCAAACACTTTTCCTCTAAACTGCAAGCACTACAGCTTGCCGTCAGACTCAAAACCGTTGACCCACACCTGTTAAGCCTCCCTCTGTGTGTGTGTGTGTGTGTGTGTGTGTGTGTGTGTGTGTGTGTGTGTGTGTGTGTATGTGTGTGTGTTTGTGTGTGAAGGGTTAAACTACTCCGGCAGGAGATCAGACAGTGTCATCACCCTGAACTACTTCTGACATTCCTCTAACCCCCACCCTTCGCGAGAGCTGAGAAAATGGCCGGCTCACTCGCTGACACATACACACACACAGTTACTGATCCCAAACTCTAAGCGTGTTAATCTTCAGCTGACTAAAGTGAACTCCGCATAAACACCACACACTTACAAACACATGCAAAGTGAGAACAACAAAGTTAAAAAAAGGGCTTGAGATTAAGACCTACTGTGTAGTTTGGCCTGGCAAACTTCCCACATGCTTTTTTTTTTCTTATGACTTGACTAACCCCTCCTTCTCTCAACGTCCTTCCTCTCCTGTTCTCCCTCCCCTTCCGCCACACAGCAAAGACCGCCTATCTATAGAAACCTCACCAGAAACCCTTCCTGTTTACCTTTAACCCCTTGCGTCCCTCCTCAGATGAGCGAACCACGTGGCTTTTCTTCTGACGTCATCAGTCATTGGGTTTTGACCTCGGGTGAAATCGAGCTGTCAGACTGACTGAATGAACAAGCGTCTGTCTGTAACAACTGGTGGCTGGAAGACAAACCGAACGCACACGCATGCTGAGTTGAATTAGCTGAAAGAACAGGCACTTACACACACAGACGGGGGCACAAGCACACAGACATTCGGCAGGAGGTGATCAGGTGTCAGGTTACCATCTCTGCCTGACAGACCGGCCCAGTTATATAAACCTCCACAGACGCAGGGTCAGGAAGCAACAAAACTAGTTGGCCACACACAGACACACACTCGTACAAAGAGGCGGATATGTGCTCACGCAGAGACCGGTTTAACACACACAGCGCATTCATGCGGCACATGCTAGGAAGTCTACGAGCAAATACACACACCTCCACTTCACGCCACATCAGTTATTGGAAAGGCGGTGCACAAAGTTTGGTCATTTTCAGGTCATCGTTAAACCACCTGCATCTTTTCTTCCCCATGTTTCTCTCCCTAACAATGCAAGTAAAGTAAACTTTATTTCAAATAGCTTTTCAAATAGTAAAAAAGTTGAAATGTTGGTGAAAATGTTGTTAAGTGTATTGTTCTAGTTTTTGACTGTACCATTACTGTACCACTTCAATAAATATAAAAATCGGAGTAAAAACAAAAGATGTGTTTAGGTCTTTCACATTAATCAATATATCGACTTATCACACAACACATGGACATGATCTCAATCCTTTTTGCTGATGCAATATATATCGCCCATACATAAAACCAATTCTAACAACATTTTAGCTGATTGTGCAACATCTCTAGCTCTATTGGAGGTGTCAGTGTCAGTATGGTTAAAAACCACTATAGTATTTACTATAAATTACAATAGTATATTTTCCTGATGAATGAAAATAGATCTGGTAGTAGATAATCGCAGCTTCTGTTACTTTTTACCTTGCACTTTTTTGTTAACCTTTATTATTATTTACTTGATTAGGATATACTGTACGTTTTCACATTTCCGATTCCATTGCCTCATTATTAAATTGTTAAAATTCATTTATTCACTTTCAGTTTAGTCCCTTGATTCATCAAGGGTCACCACAGTGGAATGAACCGCCAACTTGTCCAGCACAACCCAGTATTGGGAAACATCGATACAAACTCATTCACACACATACACAATGACCAATTTAGTTTATTAAATTCAGCTATAGCGGGAAACTGGAGCACCCGGAGGAAACCAACGCAAACACAGGGAGAACTCCACACAGAAATGCCAACTGACACAGTTAGGACTAGAACCAGCAACCTTTATGCTGTGAGGCGACAGTGTTAACCACTGAGCCACCGTGATGCCCCAAATTGTTTGAATGACTACATGTAAATAAAATATTCTTAAGAATAAAATATTCGGTGTACTTTGGAAGAGTGTACTTGCATTGTGATATTATATTGGCATTCTGGCATTATATAATGAGTGGCATAAAATGATCTTAAAATGCCAATAATGTTTATCGTAATATAATTTTGTGCAATATATCGTACAACAAAAAACAGATATTGTGACAGGCCTAGATTTCTTTTCTTTTCATGTTCAGATACTGTAAGTGTTGGTTGTCTTGCATTAAAAGATCTGAGGCTTTTTGTTGTTAAGGACTTTTGTCCTGAATATTCAGATCATCGAGGGCACACAATCACATTTAAAGGATTAAAGTGTCATTAAAAAAAATTTTATTAAAAAAAATATTCATTTAACCATATTTTTTGGTGGAAAAAAGGAAAATGTTTAGGACTGACAAACAAACCATAAACCAAAAAATATCAGTCTTTTGATACATTTAAAAAAACACTAAAAGAGTAAAAACGTGACAGCAATATTATTAACATTTTATTTGTATTTTATAAACTTTTAAAAGTAAAATTTGAAATGGATTCATTCATGTGATACTAATTCTGAATTTACAGAGTAAAAAAAAAACCTGCTTTTATTCATTTATTTATTTTCCTTCAGCTTAGTTCCATTTATCTGGCATATGTTTCACACAGCAGATGCCGTTACAACCGCAACCCATTACTGAAAAACACCCATTCACATACACACACACACACTCACACATACACTATTCAATTGAATTTTGTTTATCCAATTCACGTACACTGCATGTCTTTGGACTGTCAGATTTTTCTTTGGAATTTCAGATTTTTCCAATATCTTACAGCCCTAAACTGTGGTACTAGTATGTATAATTAAAGTGCTTCTTTGTTAAAATATGTTTCAAATGGATTATGTCAGAACAAATACACTCACTGGCCACTTTATTAGGTACATCTATCCAACTGCTCATTCATGTAAATTTCTAATCAGCCAATCACATGGCAGCAACTCAATGCATTTAGGCACGTAGACGTGGTCAAACAGAGCATCAGAATGGGGCGAAATGGTGATTTAAGTGACTTTGTCACTTAACATTTTTTTATTGGTGCCAGATGGGCTGGTCTGAGTATTTCATAAACTGCTGATCTACTGGGATTTTCACACACAACCTTCTCTACGGTTTACAGAGAATGGTCCGAAAAAAGAAAATATCCAGTGAGAATCAGTTCTGTGGGCACAAATGCCTTGTTGATGCCAGAGGTCAGAGGAGAATGGCCAGACTGGTTCGAGCTGATAGAAAGGCAACAGTAACTCAACTAACCACTCGTTACAACCGAGGTATGCAGAAGAGCATCTCTGAACACACAACACGTCGAACCTAAAAGCGGGTGGGCTACAGAAGCAGAAGACCACACCGAGTGCCACTCCAGTCAGCTAAGAACAGGCAACTGAGGTTACAATTAGCACAGGATCACCAAAATTGGACAATAAAAGATTGGAAAAACGTTGCCTGTTCTGATGAGTCTCGATTTCTGCTACGACATTCGGATGGTAGGGTCAGAATTTGGCATCAACAGCATAAAAGGATGGATCTATCTTGCCTTGTATCAATGATTCAGGCTGGTGGTGGTGGTGTAATGGTGTGGTGGATATTTTGTTGGCACACTTTGGGTCCATTAGTATCAATTAAGCCTAGCCTACCTGAGTATTGTTGCTGACCATGTCATCCCTTAAAGACCACACTGTACCACAATCTTCTGATGACCACTTCCATTAGGAAATGCCATGTCATAAAGCGCAAATCATCTCAGACTGGTTTCTTGAACATGGCAATGAGTTCACTGTACTCAAATGGCCTCCACAGTCACCAGATCTCAATCCAACAGAGCACCTTTGGGATGTGGTGAAACGGGAGATTCACATCATGAATGTGCAGCCAACAAATCTGCAGCAACTACGTGGTGCTATCATGTCAACATGGACCAAAATCTCTGAGGAATATTTCCAGTACCTTGTTAAATCTATGCCACGAAGGATTAAGGCAGGCAAAAGGGGGTCCAACCCGGTACTAGTAAGCTGTACCTAATAAAGTGGCCAGTGAGTGAATATATCCCACCAGTAGAGATGACTGTGCAGTTACAGCCACTATCAGCAGGGTCTAACACTCTTCTGACATGCAAAGAAATTATTTAGAAGTCATAAAAATAGCCCATTTAAATGATAGTTCACCCAAAATCAAAAAATTGCAAATAATTTATTTCAACCTCACGTCATCGTCAATATAAGTGACTTCTGTTTTTTTCTTCAGTAGAACATTAATGATGATTTATAGCTGAAAGTGTAGTCTGTGGTGATTCACATACAACAGGTGAAGCAAAATTAATACAGGTACCTATATGGCTCCTGATGATACATTGAGGTCTTACAAAGCGAAATAATTCATCTGAGAAAAAAAACGGAACATTATTTAAATACCTTTAATCTACAGCTTTGGTAATGACCGTCTGGAGCACAAGCTTCCTATTGAATAAAGAACTATATGCTGCACAAACTCACATTTGATCTGATCATGTTTGTTTACAACATTTTATATTGGATGCAGCAAATAACAAACTTATAAATCCTTAGTGCATTGTCAAGAGTTGCGGCTCTTAAAGGCATAGATCAACCAAACTGAAAATTCTGTCATCATTTACTCACTGTTCACTTGTTTCAAACCTGTTTGAATTTCTTACCCATGATGAACACAAGAGACAATATTCTGAGGAAAGCTAGAAACCTGTAACTATCAATTCCATAGTGGAAGTCAGAGGTAGTCAGAGGTAATATTCTACTGAAGAACGAAAGTAACCTACGTGGATGCTCTGAGACAGACAGAGGATGGAAAATTATATAATAAGCTCAAATAAAGTGGAACAAATATATATAAAAAAAAAAACAAGCATGATATGATCCGTTTAAAGAGCAGATCCATCATTTGGAGCCCATCCAGACAGTCGGTTAGGGGGTTTGTGAGTGAATGTGAGTGATGTGGATTGGTATTTGCATCTATGTTGCTGAATGTTCATTCTGCACAAAGCAGCAGCACAAAGGGGCTCTGTTCATGCCGTCAGCCGGTCTCGCTCACTCTCTCAGGCCCTCACGCTATCACACCACCCTGTAACACTGTGACCGCCGCTGCTCTGCCTTGTCACTCAGACCAAACCGCTTTGCACATGTTAACTAGGTCGACTATCTATGCACAAAATGCATTCATTCAATGCATTCAAAAGGTTTCAAATACAAGCAAACTAGCAAAAAGTAAATGCACACACATCATGTACTATTTTTGAGTCTAATGCAGGTTTTATTCTATAACAGTGGCTTCACCCGCCTAATAAATCCTCCCTGATTTGGCCATCATGACACTGATGGAGGTAGTATTATTAAATCAATCTAGTGAAAGTTCTGTCTGAACATGTTCAACCATGATCTTGTACTTCCTCCAACCAAAAAAACCACACACAGCCATTCCCGTCTACTGCAGCTAAACTATCATCCTCGGTGAAGGCAGGTTTTAGTACTGAAATACCAACCCCTTGTGGTCCTGAGGCTTAAGACGCGGAACGTTAAAGCACAAACTCACCCTTGAGACCCTCAGGGAGAGAGAAGGTCGAGTGCATCTCTCTCTTTTACCCTGGGACTGACTCACATCATACATCTGTTGGCTTTCCACAGCCCAGTGCACATGAATGGCTCATCTCTCTCTCTCTCTCTCTCTCTCTCTCTCTCTCTCTCTCTCTCTCTCAGACAGACAGACACAGCAACAAAAACACACTCACTACAGGAAGTCACACGATATGAACCCTGATCCACATCCTGCCTCTGCTTTAATTAAGGATCTGCGAGGACAGACAGACTGACTAAAGGAGAACACAACAATCAATCTAGACTGTCTTGGCTTTCGTTACCTATACAAGTCTATAGTTCATTTGTCACATATTAGTTGGTGGATGCACAATCCAAAAATTATTATTGCTGTTTTTTAAAACTACTTATTTAAAATGAGCTGAAACAATTCTTGGGGGGTATGGGTTGGGTTGGATCAACTTAATTGTTTTATGTTCAATCCACTTAAATTTGTAAATAAAAAAAAAAAATAATAATAATAAAAAAGAAATTGGTTAAATTAAACAGCTTGTGTTGGGACAACATGAAGGAATAGTGTGGAATCCAGCATTTTTTACAGTGCACCATGGCTAAAATGCTGGCATTAATTGGTGGAAAACCAATAAAGAAGTTGAATTAAGTTCAGTTCGAATACATTTATAAATTTATGCATTTTTTTCCTTCCTAATGTAGTGTGGAAAGGTATACTACTAATTCACGAAAATTATGCATTACATATTATTTAAAAAGGTAATTATTTCAGAAAATAAACAAAAAGTGCTTATAAAAAAAAGAAACTAAATGCTTCAGAAATGAAAATAACTTTTTTTACTTTATTTGCAACTTGTTAAATGTAGCAGGGTTTCATAATATTGGATTTGACCAATATTTTCAAACTCTTTTTGGCTGAACTGACATATTTTCTGTTCATGTGTTTTTGACAAGTATAAAATAATTTACAGAGCCAGGTTTTAAATTTTTATTCCCATTGCAGAACAAGTGTTAGCTTCACACAATGACTTATCTATGGTCTATGATCTATGGGTGACTGGGCTTTTTCTTCTGTTGCTCAAAAACTCTGGAACGTCCTTCCCTTTTATATTAGGCACGCAGAATCTTTTAAAGAATTATTTTTGCTAGCACATTGACTAATTTGATACCGGTTTCAATTTGTTTTTCTAGAAACCCTAAAAAAAGTGATTTCTATTAAAAACTGCACTTAAGTCATGATCCACACAAAGCAGCAACATAAATTATAGTGGGTATACTGTACACAACTATAGTTAGTGAGTTCAAATAGATTGTATTATTCCAAAATATGAAGTGAAAAAAAAATCTTACAGTGAAATTATCTTACATAACACATAATGTACAAACAACAATAGGCATACAGGGGAAAATTCATTCAGATTCATTCTCTTCCAGTAGATGACGTAAGTAGAACTGCAGGAGTAACAGCATTTCCATGGTTACTATAGGAAACAACTCTCTTCAGCTTTTAATACGGTAAAAAAAAATGTTTAATATGCATTATTATAAGAAGAAATATTGTTTAAACTTTTAATTATGACAGTGTGTTTTCCCCACAAATTCCTTAATAAAATACTATTACAATAAATTGAACACAAATGCAATTAATTGAAATTCAGTTTCAATTTCAATTTTGGCTTTCAACGATTATGAAAAAAACATTAATAGCGATAAAACGATTATTTCATCATATCCAGGCCCCTTTCCAGCAGTACACATTCGTTCCAATGGAAAGCTCAGTTTCACATGAAAATTAGTAAAAGCATACTGTAACGTGACTTTTGCAAAATGGGACGTACTTCATTTATTGATGTGTATTCGATTCATTAATGTTTTTAAAAACGCAAAAGAGTATGCATGCTGTTGTGTGTGTGTGCGCGCTCAGCCTCAGAGACGAACAGAACACACATTGTTGTCATCTTAAGGTGAGCGCCTAAATGGTCAAATACATGCAAAATGGTGTCAAAGCGCAATGTTAAGTTATTATTCACATGAATCCCTGTTTGTTATGAAGAAATAACTGAACACACAGAGTCAAGAATGTGAAATTGAAAGCATAAACGGAACTGCGAGGCTCGTAAAGTGACAATACACTATATTCCTGCCGAGTTTGTTACATTAGTTTATTTGTGTTCTATTGTATTTATTTCCTTTCCATAATTGTGAGACCTTTTTGTTAGTTTGCATTCTGCTTATAAGCATTATTATGATTTCCCCATAATCAAGCAGCCCTATTATATAATGGAGAAAGTATTAGCAAATCGTAAAAGAAACACTATAGTTAATGTTTGTTCAAATGACTGAATCTCGTGTTCTCACCAATGTTTGGCCACTTCCATGTGGTGGTACTCTCACCTGTACTATCCCCTGTACTAGCGCTGTACGATTCTGGCTAAAATGTGAATCATGATTATTATTATTTTTTTTTTTTTGCTTAAAATCAAGATCACGATTTTCTTACGATTCTGTAGATGTAAAATAATAATATCAGTAGGCTATTATTGTTGTTAATTCTCAAACATTATGGTAAAACAACAATAATAATTATAATAATATCAGGCCTATGTGTAAGTCTACTGTTGCTTAAAATGATAAAACTTTACGTCATTATGGTGGACTTGAACAGACTTTAAATATGTCCTGTTCATTAATTCACAGTAAAATGCTGACATCTGAATACAGCTATTCATAATTCTAAAGTTAAATTATTATATTTAAGACATGTGCTTGTCATTTGTCATTGACAACATTATTAGACCATTTGTTTTCACTGGTAAAATCAGACATTTGTCATTATCAGATTCCTTCTTGCATTATACTCAACATTATATAGGCTACAGTAGTTATACTGACACTGTTAAACACTTGCACAACACTATGTGTTAGCTATGAAAGAAAAACATATCAAATGTTTGTCGTAATCATAACTGTAAAATGCCATATGATCATTTAAATGATATGTGACCAGTTTCATTTTCACTTCAGAGTGCAGCTAATGTCTGCCGTCACTGTGATAAAAACACACACATGCAAATCATTCTTTCAGCGCGGCTCTCAAACGATTGCACTGTGCAACAAATTGAACGTTATTTACAACTTTATTACCTGTTGTTCACAGCCTGTGCAGGTTCTGTTCACTAAAGTAGCCGTCATTGGCGTGCACGAGCGCACGTTCTCAGTAGTAAACAAACAGCTGGCGGTCAGCTCTAGTGTGATTTCGCAGCCGCGAATACATCATTACATGAAGACAGAAATGACATTTCTGGGTGAATTATATCTTATAAATACAGTATGTGACGCTTTTAATGCCATTCGGAGGTGTCCATGCTGCTGTGTAGACTTGTGCGACCACTTTTAAGCTTCTCTCCTGACCTTGAAAATAAAATTGGCTGAATCGTAGAAAAGCTGAATTAAGATCGTGTGTAGGGTCGAAACGAAATCATGATCTTTTTTTGATTAATCGTGCAGCCCTACCCTGTACTTAATTTCTTGATAGACTTTGTAGCATAAAGTTGTTGCAGTGCAGTTTGTATGCAAATCTAGATATTGATGGATCGGCTGAACTGAAACCAAAAGCTGGTTGGTTGCCAGTCATAAAAAATACAAAAATCGTCTGGTTCTGTTTTTTTGCCAGTCAATCTGTGATTCCATGCCAAGAATTTTATGACATAACTTCATGTTATTTGTGTATTTTACTTTCAGTTTCCAAATCCACTGTGTTATCATGTGGGTATTATGACCTGGGTAAGGTCAAGAGTGTCAAGAGTTTTTGATTACCTGATTGTTCATGATGTTTTCACATTGATTTAACTGTACCAGTTGAGCAAAGTGTTTGTGCTATTTATTTATTTTTTTGTTTGTTTACACTAGGGTCCTGGAGTGCAGATGTCCTGCAGAGTTTGGATCCAAATTTGCTGCACACATCTGCCTAGAAGATTCTGGTATTACTAAGACCTTGATTGCACAAGTGTGCTTGATTATGGTTGGAGATGTAGATACCAGCCCTATAGAACCTAGCTTGGTGACTCCTGGTTTACACTGTTAAAATGTCTGATTTGTTTTATGCAACAGTAACTCATGGCTTTTAACTTTCAGAAGTTATGCTTTCTTTTTGATTAAATAACAGGAAAACTGTTGGATTTATCTTTTTTTTTTATATTATATTATATAGTATACGGAATATTGTATTATTTATTATGCTATTGCATACAGTATTAAAGGGTCACGAAACACCAAAACACATTTTTTGAGATGTTGACAGTCATATATATGTCCCACACTGCTATAAACACTATTTTTTTCAGCTGTGGCGGCAGGACTTGTAGACAAATCTACCAACTACCTATGGCGCTATTTCAATGACAAATGTCGTGAGAGCAGTATTACAAGTCGAGATCGTTAGTTTATTTATATAACACATTTTTTACAACACAACGTTGCCCAAAGTGCTGAACACAATCAATACAAAACCTACATCACAAACATAACAATTAAAACATAAGGCAAACCCCTCAATAGTTAAAAAGGCTCAAATGCTTAAGAACAAGGATGGAATTCCAAACCCTTTTTAAAAACAGATAGAGTTGGAGCATGTCTGATGTGGGGTTGAAGCCCGTTCCAGAGTTTTAGTGCGATAACAGCCAAAGCCCGATCCCCACTTCGCTTACACCGGGACCTTGGTACAGAAAGAATCAACTATTGCATTTATGCAATATGAGCATGCGAATGTCTCGGCTTGCGTGCTGATTTCCTGTTCGTGCACAAAACTTTTTGCACACCCTCAAATATACGCAGCTTAAGCGCAGATCTTCTTGTGCGCTCTCAAATAAACACTGCTGAAGTGCGATTTAGTGCGTTGTTAGTAACGAGTGTGTCTCCAACATTTATAAGATTTGCTAGGAATATTTATGAATTTCTCCAATAGACCTACAGAGCGGCATTATTGCGTCCCAAAGTAAAGTGAAACGGCTATAAACACCAGCAAGATAAAGTCATTGTATGCAGAACCACAGACCTTTATCTATAAAGTTTACTTATGGAAACTGTGTTCATCACAACTGAAACTACGTCGTGTTTGCTGGCCTCATGCATCACGCACCTCTCAGTCAGTCAGTCTGTCGGCACGTAACCTGAAAGGGTTAAACTAATAACGCACAGCACTACTGGGGTTGCAGAAAAGTTTGCGCTATTATAATTCACTTACCTTTTATTGCGTTTTGGTGCGATTATCACCCGCTATTAAAAAACAACAACAACAACAACAATGACTTAATGTTTTGAATGAGAAGCTGTAATGTAGCCATGGAGGGATAAATTTTGGTGTGGTTCCCCGTCATGGCAGAATGAATGTAGCGGAAACCATGTTTTGCGTTATTTTGAGCAAATTCGTTCTTCTGGTTTGAAACAATTCTTTGAAGCTGCGTTATGGCGATTAGATCCTTTAGTGCAATCCAACATGGAGAGTGGATGTCTGTACCTGGGAGTACATTGTGACGTCTCTGAGCATGCAGCATTAATTCATGAGAAAGACTTGGTTCAAACTAATCAGCGCGCTCTATTGTGAATGAGATGCAACTTCATTAATATGCATGATATATTCGAAGACTGTTTTTAACTGTTACAGTGTTCAGATGGCAGAGACGCCACATTCTGTAGCCAAAACAAGTGGAAGAACAAAAATTTGGAGACATAGGTCGTCAGTATTGCCTTTATAAATGTGCAGCAACGAAGGTTTTGTTTTCATTTCCCCACTGTGAGAGTGCAGCTGGACTCATGTGTGGATTACAATGCACATGACAAATACGTCTGTAAGGAACATTTTTTACCAGAGAGCTTTCCGCATCTGGAAATGGTGAAATCCGGATTTGCCACTCGTCTCCTTTTAAAAAAGACAAGGCTCCAGTTGGTGTTGATTGTCCTGTCACTACAGTTTTGGTAAGTGTGTGTGATCAGTGTTCTTTGTTTGTTTATTCAGATGGTAAAGTTAGTTCGTATCATCAGCAGTACTCTTTCAGTTTTTAAAGACATACTTTATTCAAAATGATTTAGTTACGAAGTTTACAGTACGTTAATATCACTGCAATAGTATAGTACAATATTATAGACTGAAAGATTCGCAGTAAATGCTGCTCTCCGAATGTACACATGTAAACACCTTAATCAGCTATTACCGTCGTGTAGGATTTTCGCCGCATTTTGTGACAGGATAGTCTGTACACACACAGCTTTTCTGACACTACCTACTACACTTTCAAGCAGTTCCTCGCATCCAATTTCTCGCTTTAAACGGGGGGCTTGCATGAAATATTCCTGAATGAAAGTGAAAGTGCCAAACTGCAGTTAAATTCAACAAATTAAGAATTTGGCAGTTCGATTACTGATGTCCTTGTAAACACAGTCACTGTCTTTCTCCCCTGCGTCTGTGTGTTTGTTTTGCCTCTGTGAAAATCAGCGCGTGCCCAAACGGAAACTCCCATTTTTATGCAAAACCTTTCCTCTTTCCCTCCCCCGACACTCCTACCTAAACAGAGCTGGACACACCCACTTTTCTGACTTTTTTCAAACTAGAGGTGTGAAAACACCCTGCTGAGACAGTGGGGTTTCGTGGCCCTAACATTTTCCCAATGTATAGCACCTAGTTTTACCCTAGACATTAGCCTGAAAAATTAATGCAGATCCATGTAGACTTGCTCAGTAAATCTCTCTCTTTCACAACTCGACAAAATACAATAAGATTTAAACTTCATTGAAGTAACTCAATTTCTCCTTGTTATTAACTCTAGTAAACTGTCAAATTAGGAACTGAATCCATAGAGTCATTGAAGTAAATCAAGTTATTCCTGACACAAAGGCGTTTTTATAACACCTTCTTTGGTTGTGCTATTATTTAGCTATTTATTGGCACACTTCATGATAAAACTGTTCTAAAAACACAATATTGCACTCAGTCAGCATGGCTGTAATTACCTAAAGCACATGGGCTAAAGCTGAATTACATCCATTCTAAGGTAAAACCATATTGCATGGGATACTCATGTGATAATGGTCATTTACTTTATTTTATATTACTATTTATTTATATTACATACTAATTATATTAAGCAATTTAAAAAAAGTATATATATATATATATATATATATATATATATATATATATATATATATATATATATATATATATATATATATATAGACAAAGAAAGTAGAAACACTTCTCTGAATTTTTATCTGTTGAAAAACAAGAGCACTGGCACTAGGTGTATTGCACGCATGTCTGACAGCGAGAGCATGCCATGTGCCAAGCAAAGCTGGTGGAAAGTGTTCACAATATGTGTGTGTGCGCGCGTGTATGTGTGTGTGTTTGAATGTGGCAGGCTGGCAGCTGAATCACTGAGCCTCAACTCCCTGTGTCAGCAGCAAAGAGCTGAGGGAAAAGACTGATGCTCCTGCACTGAGAGAGAGAGAGAGAGAGAGAGAGAGAGAGAGAGAGAGAGAGAGAGAGAGAGAGAGAGAGAGAGAGAGAGAGAGAGAGAGAGAGAGAGAGAAATAGAGAGACAGACAGAAAGAAGAGTCGACACTGTCAGGAAGTATCGCTGAAAGCACTGCCTGCTGCTTGCGATCACAGACCAGACAGCACTCCTGTTCTCTTCTCTCTCTATCGTTCTCTACTTCCCTCAGGAAACCTCATTATCAACATCTCCCTTCTGCCAGCACTCGCACACAAGCACTAATCTCACATCAACACACACAGACAGAAAAACCACAAGCCAGACCCACACTAGCCAGCCAGAGTGCACCTCTTGCTATCCTATGGTTGGCCTGACCCACATCTTGTTATAGCCTTAAGTATGCTTAGCCCCAGTAAGTCCTAAACACCACTGCAACTCCTAATCGGCTGCTAGAGTACCTGTCTGCAGGCCCTTGACAAGTGAAGCAGTTCTGTCTTGTCCTTTTATTCTGTACAGTTAAACACTACAATGTAGGCTAAGCAGGCAAAGCAGTCTGTTGTCAGCTTGGCAACATACTGTATGGGGGATCATTTCATTATCACTTGTCTATGTCTAGGACTGAGCGATATGGCCTTAAAAAAAAAATCAATAAATATAAATTCAGATTTTTTTCTCAAAAATCCAATGTATGATTTAAGGTCCTTTCATTTTAAACGGTCAAAATGTAACATTACATAATAAGACATAATATTACACCAGTGTAACATGCAATGCGTTTTTTAAGTGGTGCAAAGAAGCTGAACTACAACTGAATATCACAAAAACAAAAGAGATGGTGATTGATTTTAGAAAAAATGCCTTAGAAGTGAAACCAGTGTATTTTAACGGAAAACAAGTTGAAAGGGTACAGGAATATAAGTATCTTGGTACAATATTTGATATTTTGTTTTTTAACACTGTTTGTAAGCGATTTGTCTGTGTTTGTTGAATCATGAAAAGCTGTTACCCTAATCTAATTGCCCCTGGTGGGATTAATAAAGTTGTTAAACTTAAACTTAAACTTAAATTCGATAGGAGGATAAGTTCTGATAAAGTGCAAATAAGGCATATAACAGCATTAAATATTAGTATATTAGAGCACCAGGTACTTATTTGTTGTGCTGGTTTCGGTTTGAACATCCTTCCATTTTCTAAATGTCCTAATCCAGCATAACATTCTCCTACCTAAATCTGTATCTGCGTGCATCTGCTGTATTTTCCACAGTATATACGGAAACCATATTTTTTTGCAACGTACATTCCGACTGCATCCTTTCCACCGGGCCAGTGAAGATGACTGATTTTAAACAAAGCAGCTCTTAATCGTGCTGAGTTAATAATGGCACGACAATTCTGAGCAGGCTTATTTAAACACATTTTGCAGTGAGGTGTTATTTATTTGTTTATTGTGTTCAACACTGAAAAAATAAAATAAAATAAAATAAAATAAATTTTATAGGTGTGTCAAAATTAATTATTTCTTCGATGCACCGGGATGCAGACGCAAACCATTTAGTATAGGTTTAGCAATACTTATAACTGGTTATTATGTACTGACGTCATTTATCACATATGCATTACATGGTTTCCGTTACATTCATTCTTCCAGACCAAAATTCTGCCAGACCAAAATTGATCTCGCCATGGCTACATTACAGCTTCTCATTCAAAACATTCAGTAATTTTTATTTTTTAAATAGCGGGTAATAATCACACCAAAAGGTATTAAAAGGTAAGTGAAGTACAACAGTGCGAACGTTTCTGCAAACGTAGTAGTGCTGTGCGTTATTTGTTTAACCCTAAGATGACGTGCTGACTGACTGACTGACAGGTGTGTGAGGCTAGCCAACACGGTGTGGCTTTCAGTTAAGATGTACAGTTTCCATAAGTATACTTTAAGGATAAAGGTCTATGGCTCTGCATACAATGACTTTATCTTGCTGTAGTTTATAGCTGTTTCACTTTACTTCAGGACGCATTAATGCTGCTCTGTAGGTCTATTGGATACATTCATAAATGTTCCTAGCAAATCTAATAAATGTTGGAGGCATACTTGTTACATAAACGCACTAAATTGTACTTCAGCAGCGTTTATTTGAGAGCACACAAGAAAATCTGCACTTGAGCAGCGTATATTTGAGAGCGTGCAAGAAGTTATGTGCACGTACAGGGGAAATCAGCACACAAGCAAAGAGATTCACATGCTCGGATTACATACATGCGATCTCGACTTGTAATACTGCGCTCACGACATTTGTCATTGAAATAACGCCATAGGTAGTTGGTAGATCTGTGTAAAAGGCCTGCCACCACTGCTAGAAATAATACTAGAGGAACCACTGCATTATGGCGGTAGCTTACTATGGCAAGGGAGGCAACCGTGAGTAATTAAAACACGTCAACTACTTAAGAAGCAGATAACTGTGCACAATTCCCTGCTTGTGTGTTTGCTGGACAGTCTATCACTGTCAGGGAAGTACATCAGAACCCAGCTAGGAAAAAATGAAAGCTGTAAACCCTCTCTCACCATCTATAATAGATCAACTGATCGATGCGCCAGGTTAACATCAGTGTCCATGTCACTGTTTGCTGAACAGTGCCAGAGCTGCACTGGCCGTTAGCACCAATCTCAGCCTTTTCTGTTGAGCGCATGACCAGGCATTTGGTAGGAGTTTAGGAACTCGCTCAACAACACTCAAAAATCAAGCGAGACAACATTTACATTTGTTTATTTGCTATAAATGCTCATGTTTTGTTTGATACATTCCAAAATAGTGTTTTCATTAAGTGTATTCACTGTACCTTTCTTAGGAATGACTTCTTCTCTGTTCATTGCTATGTTGTTTGTGTATTTCTATGGCAAAATACAGGGAACTATAGGAGCCCAGAGGAGTATTGGTTAGGGGTGTCAAAATAAATTGTTTCTTCGGTGCACCGCGATGCAGACAATTCGTTTTCGGTTCAGTAATGATCAAAACTGGTTATTATCTCATATGTAATGTATGTAAAATGTCACTGTAAAATACTATGGTGAGGGAGGCAAGTGCGAGTAATTAAAATGCAGAAACTGCACAATTCACTGCGTGTTTGCTTGACAGTCTTTTACTAACACTGAGGTTACAGCAGAAGCCCCTATTTATGGAGAAAATGAAAGTAAACTCCATTTCTCTCTCTTACTCTCTCTCACTGTGGCCGCTTTGACCTGCTAGTGCGACGTTTCCTTTCCTCTCTGCTGTTACAGCGATACTTGTGGATCAGACTCGAGCATGTCTGTAGAGCTAGTTTTTTCCACCGCATCTATCATGAATCAACTGTGATCGTTGCTGCCATTTATCTGCGTCACTTATCAGCGAACAGTGCCAGAGCTTTAGAGCCAAACGCAGCCCTTTCTGTTTAGTGTGTGACCAATCACAGGTGCTTAACAACACTCAAAAAGTAATATTTACATTTGTTTATTTGCTATAAATGCTCATGTTGTTCTATTCATGTACTTGAGTTTTGTTTGATGCATTCAAAAAGAGTGTTTTCTTTGAGCAAGTAAAATTAGAGGTGCAGTTCATATATCTGGCTGCTTGTATTAAAGGACAAGATTGTATTACAAATAGATATAAAATGTATTAAAAAATTATACATTTTAATACATGAATTCTTGTGCTGTGAAGTAAAATATAAAATTGAGTATGGAAATTATCATCACTGCACCGTGATGCACAGAGATATCGAATTAAACCAAATAGATGGCATGATAATCGTAACCGAACCGAACCGAACCGTGAGACCAGTGTAAGACCCAATCCAAATTCTATTTTTGTACCCCTACCCCTTCTCTTTCCTCTTCCCATTGACCCTTAAAACCAAGGGTGAAGGGGAAGGGCTAAAATTTACCCCTAAGAATTGGGACAGCACTACAGCACCTGCACACGTCATCATATGTCATCACGATCTCTTGCTTCATATGAGATCAGACGATCGCGACTGCTGTAGTTATTCCAGTTGTGCTACTTTTTGGTATTTATCTCCAGGAAATCACTGAAGGCATATATTGTTATCATAACGATTAAATGTGGCAATAAGATCATAACTATACTGTGCATTTACACAGTGGCCTTATTCATCTATGTAAACACACCAAAAACAACATTAACATTATAGCAGACACTGTAAAAAGCTCATTCCCAGCCACTAGACTTTACTGACAGGGTATTCGAGTGTTGTCAAACATCACAATGTTGTGGGACTGCTGTACAGGAGTTATGATTATGAATTATATATAGAAATTTAGCGGGTTTTTTTAAAGCATGACAGTAAAACATGAACGCGGTTATGAATATATTAAAACATGTGATTGTTTGTTGTAAAAATTCGTAATAATGACAAAAAAAAAATACAAATTTGTGGATCTCCTTACTTCCGGGTGCTGCAATCCTGCTTTTGTGGCTGGTGTTTTCTGGGAAATTTTCTTACCCCTTGGTTTCAAGTGTGGTCCTGAAAAATCTTTGTTCGAAGGGCTATTCACTCCTTCCCCTTAGCCCTACACCTTCAAGCTAAAGAGAACTGGGACACCCCTACACCTTCACGGGAACGCGTAAAACGAGGGGTAGGAGTAAGGGGAAGGCTAAGGGGTAGAATTGAGATTGGGTTCACATTGGGTTGAGATAAGTTCACACCTCTAGTGTTGGTGGATGCTAGAGTGAAAAAAAACACTCAATGTAAACTATTAATTCATGTTAATTGATAAAATAGACTTATCCCCCAGCCATATCTATGGTGGAGATAAACACCATCAACGAAAAATATCATTGCAAATCAATCATGTTCCTTTAAAATAAGCTAAAACTGACAGATCATGGCTGTAAAATTTGACTCACTCAATCATCTCAGCGCTCAACTTGTCAAGTGATACAAAAGAAATAAAAGATCTAAAACAGCTTCTCTCACCTGTGCATTGTAAACCAGTGGCACATCCTCCACCTCTTCTTTCACTTCTCTGCTATTCCTGACCCCTGCATTTACCCAAGAGTGATTGGAGCTCTCTTCCTGATCTAGTGCCTCCAGCTGGGGCATCAGCTCATCCTCCAAAAGGTCAGGAGCTTCACCCAGATCATCAAGTCTTTGATCATGTTGCTCTCCAAGCAAGGCCTCCTCCAGCGAATGAAATGCATTACTACTGTTTAAGCTCTGGTTTGTTACCAAAGGCACATCACAGGTCCTTTGCTGGGTCATAGAGAAGGGAGTATCTGCGGAAAATGAGTTCAGACCATCTGGGAATACCTCAGATGAGCTGAATAGATCCTGGTCTGATTTGGAGCTACGTAAGGGGCACTGTTGGGCTGGACTGCCCATTACTTGGACTTGTTGATTATGTTCTAATCCAGATGTAGACAGAAAAGGACAACCAGTGTCCAAAAGGTTTGAAGCTGAGGATGGGATGGTTGTAGAAGATGTTGTCCTAGATACTAGGGCAGAGGAGTAAGACTGAGTTACATTTACTATAGGGGGAGGCTGATTGGTCAGAGCATAACAAGCAGTGGGATAGGATGAAGCATGGGTAACTGAGTCAGTCTGGAAAGAACTGGTTGCAGAGGAAGATTGAACAGGGAAGGCCAGGTCATTGTTTTTCATCCTTGGACCTGTAGTAAAACCTTGAACCCTTTGGGTCGCCTGAAAGCCACTGTGTTGCTGAGAAGCCACAGGCATCATAGAGGACTCAATATACTGTTTGGACTGTGAATGGCCTCCAGGGGCAACCGTAGGATGAAAAGAACTACCCTCTACACTTAGCGAGTTGTGGTGGCCTTGTTGGGAATTATTTTGCAGGATGTTGTCCTCGTAGTAAAAATGGGTGTGTTCCTGAAAGTTTTTGCCAATGTGGTGTAAGCCTTGATGGGCTACTTGTTGGTGAGGGAGCTGCAGCTGGTTTGTCACAGGGTGTTGATTGAGACTGTGCTGTCTCTGCTGAAGATGCTGGTGACTGTACTGCTGATGTTGAGCTTGATGCTGCTGAAACGGTTGTTGCTGCTGAAATTGTTTATGCTGAAGTTGTTGATGGTGGAGTTGTTGGTGTGGTTGATGGTGTTGATGGTAGTTATTCCCTTTTTGATCATGGTTTCCCCACATGGGGCTGTTGTGAAGAAAAAGTCCATTGGTCTGAGGCACTTGATTCAAAGAATGCCCTTGAAATTGTTGTGCCAAAAATGTTCTTGCATCATTGCTATCTCCATCTGGACCAGGAAAAGACTGTTCCATTGAACTCTGCACCTTCATAGTGTCAAAATGCCCCACTGGCTGACTGTAGGGTATCCCATGTTGAACAATTGATGATCTGGACCCTGCATCCACCACCAAACTAGGACCCAGGGCAAGTTCATCATCCAAGGACACAGTCCCAGGGTTAAACCCTGAATCATCCTGAACTAGACCATCAAGCCCTCCCCCAAATATGTTAGGGTCATCAAAAAAGTCCATGATGGGGTCAGTCATTGTCCAAGTTCAGTGCATGAAGTGTCTGCACTCACAGCGAGCCCTTTGACAGGACTGCTGAATTCAACAGGCAGCCAAAGACTGTCAGAGACTGCTGAACCACTGTGTGTCCATCACCAAGTATGGCTACAGTCTAGAAAAAAAAAGAAATAGACAAAGTTATACAAACTTTAGTAACGCAATACACTCATAGGATTAAAAAAATGTAACTTTAACTAGATCGTTATTCATTAATTGTATTAATATTCATTCATTCATTCATTCATTTTTTTCAAAGGGGTTTGATTCATCACAGTTTTCTTGGCTTAGATACAGTTTTCTTGGACCTTTCAAATTTCATAAAATTTCAGGATTGTGGTTATGACATCATTTTTTTGATTTCAATTATTTTTGCTTGGTAATTTCAATTTCTGTTAGCTACCTTAACAATTTACAATCTACAGTAGCTTCCAACACATTCATTAATGTAGATTATGATGTGATTTTACACTCTAGTACAACATTTTATCATCATTTAAATTAAAAATGCTGAGTTTTAATGACCAATTGTAGGTGTTTAAGAATTCAAAAAAGCAAGCATTGTAATTTACTTTTGTCTATTTGTTCTAAATGCTCATGTTGTCTTCTGTGCCTGAGTTGCCTGTCTTTTTTTTTTTTGAGCAGGTGGAATTTAAAGGCTCAGTTCATATATCTGATTGTAGGGCTGTGCAATAAAATCGGTATCGATATTTATTGACTGAACACTATTGTCAATATCGATAAAAAAAGGATTTGGTATGTAGTTTCGGTATGAAGCACTGTAGTTTTCTTAAAATGTGGTTGCTGAGCGCATGCCTTGGAAGCAATGCCAATGAGCTTAGGGTGTCAATTTCAATGGAAGCGCACAACTTGCATGACGTGCGTAAGCGAGCAACATGCACTTGTTGAATTTTTGTGCATTTTCCACAAGTTGAAAACATCTCAATTTTTCCGAAAACCACAAGCACACCGCGATTCATGCAAGCAGAACTAATCAAACTGCTTTGTATGGAATACACATTTCTTTAATAACGGCAGACTAATTACCTCAGACAAACACAGCACATCCAAACAGTACAATGCTTTTTACATAAACCTGTCATCCTCTGAGAAAACGCTTGATGATCGCTTAGTTGCAAGAGACGCCAGGGGAGCCCATTGTAATGGTCAAGGAAACCACGTGCTCGCACTTGCCACTTCAGTTCAGAATAGCAACACATGCAAAAATTAGTGCGGTGGCTAGCAGCAGTGAGGAGATAGTAAATAAAAAAGGAAGTAAGGATGTCGCCAGATGGGCTTTTGATTTCTTTTCTTGTGCATCCCAGCTACTAGATCCCCTTCTGAAAGAGTTTTTAGCATAGGGGGTAATGTAGTCATTCAACTTCACAATTTGTAATGTTCAGTATGTATTTGAATAATGATGTTGATTCCTTTACCTGAAAGCTCAGATTCGATTATCATGATTTGTTTTGTTTAAAGAGTTTGAGGTTTACTGTATCATTATTATTCACACCTTACAGATGTTGATCTACCTTAGTTGCACACACTTTTTTAAATTTTATCAAGTTTAAGAGTTTATTTTATTATTAAGCGATAAGCTACTTTGTTTAAATATTTTAGTTTTTGACTTAAAACTATTTGCCTTATTAATGTTGGTAAATTAAAATAAAGTGATTAAATTAATAAAAAATCCTAATATTCCTAACTGTATTGGTAAAAAAATTGAATAATTATTGATATCGAATGATACATGATATTGATGATATTGGATGAAACATGAAATTGTGAATTTTTTTTTTTTTGCAATACCGCCCAGCCCTATCTGATTGCTTATATTAAAAGACATATTTTTATTCATGTAAAGTAAAATAAAAAATTGAGAATGGAAAGCATTGTCAGAGCACCATGATATCCAATTGAACTGCATCGATGACATATTAATTGTAACTGCACCTAAACGGGAGACTAGTGTAGGTTCACACCCCTAGTACACCCGCATCTCAGGAAAGCCAGAGTCTCCCAGAATGATTTTGATTCTATTTGATTGAACTTATCCTAATAAGAAATGGAGATTTCCATCTTGCTGAAACGGAATGGAATGCAGGATAAAATCTACAGGAGGGCAAACCTTCAGAAGAAGCACTGAGCATGTGACATATTACTTCAATTTCCCCCATCCCAACGTTACATCACTCCATAACTAGAGACAGTACTGCATTGATAATCTAACATACTCATCTGGCAATAAACTCTTCCACAGCACCCTGAGGCCTGAAAGAGGTGAAAGGGGAAGGAATGTCTGGGGAACATTTGGCACTATTAGTGGAACACAAAAACAGGCATTACAACAAGCACTACAGCTGAACAGCTTTCAGCACCAGACAAAAACCAGGTGCTTCACACTCCCCTCAGGCTTCCCTCAGCTATGGTTGAGAGACAGCGAGTGGAAACGGCCTAATTCTTGGTCAAGCCCTGGTCAGGAGAACAACAGGAGTGACTAGAGCTGTGTGGGACATACAGACAGCTCATTCCATTTCTTGCACACATGAACGCACACGCAACCGGACAGAGAGGGTGAGAGTGAAACAGCCGGTCCTGACCAACAGCGGCTGTGGAGGAGGTCAGTCACGACCTGATGACTCACAACACACACAGATAAACAATATGACAGTGCACAGAAACCTAGACACAGTCCATTACTACAGTACCACTCTGTGGTTTTAGTCTTTTCAATCTCTAAATGCCATTAAGATTTTTAAACTAACAAACCAACACAGATTTGTATTCAGACATTAGAGAGGGAAGCGTAACACTGTTATTTCACATCTAGGTTTTGATGATTTGTACTGATTTGTTGTTTTATTTAAGAGTAAGTATGTATAAGAGCCATTCCTCTGGGCAGAAAAATACAGTAAGCTGAAATTTTGTCTTATCTAAACTGAACTGCAAACTCACAGCTCTGTGTGGGAATTTTCAATCATACAGTGTCTGTCACTATTGCTCAAAGTTACATGGCATCCTGCCGTTATCTAGAGCTTGCTTTAGTGAACTGTTTTTCAGGTAGTACACCTGTTTCAATCCAGAAAGAATTTAGGCAGACACATTGTATATGAAGCTTATCATGTTAAAACATCTGTATGAAACTGATATATTTTCCCTGACAGGATCTTAAAAATTAAAATGGTATCAGAAAATAAGCTTTTTTATATTGATCATTTTAATATATGTTTCTTAAACACCACATCAGCATATTAGAACTTCTGAAATGTGTAATGCTAAAGGCTCAGTTTCAGCTGCTAAATATTTATCTTTACGGTAACAAAAATAAATTGCATTTAAAATATTTGGTTTTGCACTGTACAATTTGTTTTCTGTATTATTCAGTTTATATAAATGCAAAATTTTGGAGGATTGCAATACAGATTTTTATTTTATTTTTTTTTAAAAAGGTTCCACTTTATATTTAGTGGCCTTAACTAGTATGTAAATTAATAATTTGTTACCATGTAATTATTGTGTATATACATGTTTTTATAATGTACTTCTGATTGATATATATGCATGTAATTATACCTGTAATTCATTCATTCATTTTCCTTTGGTTTAGTCCTTTTATTCATCAGGGGTCGCCACAGTGGAATGAATCGACAACTTATTCAGCATATGTTTTATACAGCGGATGCCCTCCCAGCTGCAACCCAGTACTGGAACAGTAACATCCATAGACGCTCATTCACAAACATAGACTACAGCCAATTTAGTTTATTGTTTGTTTAGTTTTAAATTAGTCTTTAAACTGTGGGGAAAACCGGAGAACCCAGAGCAAACCCATGCGAACACAGAGAAAACACCACTCCACAGGGAAAACTCTACACAGAAATGCCAACTGACCCAGCCGGGACTCAAACCAGCAACCTTCTTGCTTTGAGGTGACTAACCACTGAGCCATCATCTCTCCCACACCTGTAATTAGTTTCTGTAATTACATTTATAATTACATTGATGACCATCCCACCGAACCCACCCTTAAACCTACCCATACCACCAAACTTTTGCCAAACCTTACCCCTAAGCCACCTCAACAGCACCAGAAGGGTTCTACAATACATTTTGAACAGATTAGTTCATAGTAGCTAAGAACACTTAATATAAAGTGGCACCACATTTTTATCTGTTCCCCTGCAGTTTTGAGGAACAGTTGAGGAGATTTATATCAATATATCAAATCTTGTGTATTTGATCCTAATGTACATTTTATCAAAATGATTTGCATAAACTTTAAAATGTACAATCATTTCATACTTATATTCTGTAAACGTTGTGGTGATATTTGTCGAGGTGTTGAAAAACAATTATTTATGGGATTCATTATTCCAGTATTGTAGCAACACAAATTGAGAATGTTTACATGGACACCAATAATACAATTTTAATACGATTAAGACAATACTCGGATACCTTAATCAAACTATTACAGTCATGTAGGATTTTCATTGCATTTTGCGACAGGATAGTCTGCACACACGACTGTTTGACACTATTCTCTGCACCTACCGAGTCAGTGGAGGACCACAGACACCTGCATGGTGAAATGCGGAGGCGTATTCCATACGGCTTGCGGTGTCAAATTCCATTAACACAACACTCTTACAGCAATTCATACTCGCATCCAATATATCATTTGTCACGGGGGCATGGATGATATGTTCCTAAATGAAAGTGAAAGTGCCAAACTGCAGTAAAGTCGACAAATTAAAAATGAAACACCTGAAATAGCATGAAACACTGGAGGAAATGTGGATAGCATGGTGACACAATGATTATAATCGAATTATGTGCTATAACATGTAAAACGAGATCATGAAACATTCAAAAAGCAATTCATGTAACCATCTTTATCATATTAGTGTCGTATTCAGATTAAGGCAAATAATTCGATTACTGATGTCCATGTAAAAGTAGTCAATGATGCAACACTACTGAGGCAGCAATGGTTTCCTGCCGGTTCTAAAGAAAAATTGGCACAGACACAACAAACCTGAACAGATTTATGTGAACATTCGTTGCCAATGTTCCAAGCCCAGATAGCCTACCATTTTTGATCACTCTCTTTGGCTGTGAAGACTGATTTATATCGACCAGCTTCCTAGGATAAGCATCCGCCCAGAAACATTTCTTTTGAGAGGAGAGGTCAGAGGTGTGCTCCAGAAAACTGCATCAGTCCACAGCTTAAAGACACACTGATAAGAGCCTTGCCGTCGCAGGCCATTAGCCCTGCACTATCTGTACAAGCAAAAACACATGCAACTTCCTACTACTGAAAAACACAGCGACCCCCCTCCCCCAACACACAGATTATATCTTACACGACAGTCTCTTTCCAAGAGTAACCTACGGCATCCCATTCTATTTACATTTCTGCAATTTGCCTAGCATCCCCGGTTCAGGAAAGAGTCACTTGTGAGTCAATGCATTTCACAAATCTAATGCACTGGCTTTTTTTTTCCATGCCAGCGAGAGTGCATGACTTCAACAAGATGAGGCACAGTTGGGTGTCAGCGCTGCTAGTCTTGGACTGCACGCAGCAATGCATTTCCGTTGTGAAATTGCCCTCTGACAGATGCCAAGTCATATATGCTCAATTGTGACTCATCTAAAGAGCAGGTACTGTCAGAGGTTGCCTGGTGCCAATCAAAAATCCGAGACCAGAGCTGTTTTTGACTATGGTGAGGTTTTTTCTGGCTGAGTGAAGCTGATCTTGGACCACCCCTATCAAGTAACCTCTTTTTTTAGTGATTCAATTTCCCACAGCACAGCCATGCTTTAACCAACACGACAGGTGTCAAGTGAAGTTTCAACTTCCACATCAAAAGTGGAACAACAGAAGAAAGAAACAGCTTTTTTCTGCAATTTCTTCCACTTTGATGAAGAATAGTAATATATGATGAGGTTTTTTTAAATCAAAATTTAAATGAAATATCAAACACTCAAATTAATTAATTAAAATTTTTTTTTAGGGTTTTCACCTTTAATGGATAGGACAGTATAGAGTATTGACAGGAAAGCATAAGGAGCAGAGAGAGGGGAAGGATCGGCGTAGGACCGTGAGGCGGGAATTGAACTCGGGTTGCCGTGAGCACCGGAGTACATGTGTCGATGCACTAACCACTACACCACTGGCGCCGACCACTCAAAATTAATTAAATTTAATCTCCATTTAGAATTTTCATCTGAGAATTTAATTGTTGAATTAATCCTGACAGATTTATACTGAATGAAATGGCAAACGTAAATGACATTTAATTGTATTTCTGATACAGTTTTGCCATCACAAATAAGAAAATAAAGAGAGTCATTTAAAAATAAACAATATTTGCTATTTCTTTATAGGGCTAGGCAGAAAAAACGGTATCGATATTTATTGACCGAACATCATTGTCAATAACAATATTAAAAAAAGTTTGGTATGAAGTTTCGGTATGAAGTGCTATAGCTTTATTAAATTGTGGCTGCTCAGTGCGCACCTTGGAAGGAATGCCAACAAGCTCAGGGTTATTTCCAATCGAGGCACATGTCTTGGTGCAATTACTGTGTGATTAGTATAGACACATTACAGATGTTAATAGTTTATTAAGTTTGAGCACTAGGGTTGGGTGATGTAGTTACATCTACATCTAGACAATAGTTTACATCTGGAAAGGTTCACCAGTTAACACGGACACCAGTTAAACGGTAACACCGGCTTCATTCAGTTTACTTTTAAGAGTCATCAAGCAGATGATTACACCGTGTAGACTTGACATCATGTCCAAGATTACAGTGTACGAGTGGCCCTCGTTAAAATATTGAACACATTGATGCAGTGCCTGGTGTTTCCGTCTGATCCGTGTCCTTTAGAAACTCCAAACACTGACCGCACGTAAAGCAAAACCGCGTTAAGCTGCTCATGTGTTGCAACAAAGCTGCAACAAAACGGGCAAAACATCCCTTGACCGCAGTCCATGTTCGGTCACCATAAACTTTATTTACGCCATGTACTCCACAACACAAATTTACCACGCTCACCACCAACAACAAAAACACTTTTCACCGCGTCATTTCCAGTGTGTGGTACAATCCCTTTACATAAAGAATCTGTCATTGTAAATTTGTTTTGGGACTGGTAAAAGTGTTTTGCGTCTTGTAATTTTTTTTTTTTTTTTAAATGTAAATTTGTTTCGTCCTTGGTAAAATTGTTTTTCCTATATAATTGTGTCTTATGATAGCTAAAAATGTTTTCCAAAATGTAAATTTGTCTCGAGCTTCGTAAAAGTGTTTCACACGTAGTGTTGCTTTGCACTTCTTGCCACCGTAATAGTGAGATGCGATCCAGCAGACATCTTTAATAAACTGTCCGATGTGCACTGCTCCCTGGGGTTTTGTGCTCAAAGCACAAAAGTGCATGCCAGAGTGTGTGTGTGTGTGCATGTGTGTGCGCATTTTCAGCGGTATAGTGTGGATGGAGAACTGTACAGAAATGCTAGGTAAAACACAGTGTGGATGGGGATCATAATCGTGGATCAAAAATACTTTTTTAAACTAAGATATTTTAGTGTAAACGGAGCCTTAAGTGTGTTATTCGCGAGCGGGTTGCTGCTTCAATGGGTCGGGGCTGAGGATTGTTATGTCGGCTCTGCATCGTGATGTTTATCCGCCATCGGCAATGAACGATGGCATCGTCTATCGACCCAACCCTATTTAGCACTTATGTTTATTTTATTATAAGACATAAGAGACAAGATATTTGTTTATATTTTGGGGTTTTTCACTATTAAAACTATTTGCCTTAGTAATGTTGGTAAATTAAAAAAAAATGGTTAAAGAAATAAAAATCCTAATATTCCTAAACGCATTGTAAAAAAATATTAATTAATTATTGAAACCGAAAGATATTAAACATTGTATTGTGATATTTTTTTCCCTGTATCGCCCAGCCCTTCTTCTTTATTTAAACGTAAAATATAATTACCAAATTTTACAAACTGACATCATACCTACAGTAAAAAATTGTGAAAAATGTCAGAGAAACAACCAATCGCCCAACAAAGACATATCACAAATATCTTTAGCATTAGAACAAGGCTATATGAACCTGCATACAAAACAAATTAATCTACACTGCCAATTATAGTTCATAACCATTCAGGTCTTGCTGATGCAATTCAAAATGAACTCCGTCTTTATAATATGTTCAACAAACCGTTCTATATTCTTAGCATACTTCTAAACATAAAGCTACACCATATATTAGATCTTACATAAGAGCGGACAAATAATGAACCTGCTTCAATTTCGAAATGACAAAAGCCACTCCTTAAAAATGAACAGAAAGAAACAACTGCTTGCTGGTGTACAACATGACACATGATCTAATAATACAATAAAAAAAACTAACTTCTTCTCAGTGTTAGATGCCTTGTAGGCAGTGTTCCGACATACAGTGCCATTGTGCTTCAGGCGACCTGAGTTCAAGTCCCAGTTTGGAGACCTTTCCTGATCCTATCTTACATCTCTCTCTCTATCACCTGCTGTCAGTCTATTCAGTGCTGTTTTAATTCACTCTTTCACAGACACACACCACAGTTTCTGGGTCCAAACATTCTATTAGATGCCAAAGCAAACAACAAATGCTACACTGTGTGCTTTAACACAATTGAAAATCAAGATTGTAATCTTTATGATCTCAGATGGTCAGACAGTGATGATTCGTGTTTTTTAAATCTGCAAAATATCAGTGTCTGGGTTCCAGAGACTGTAGTGTACACTAGGCAAGGGCCGGTATAAGATTCTGAGGGTATGATAACCTTGGATAAAAATATTACGGTATCATGGTATTGTGATTACTGCTCTAAAATACAGCTGGGAAAATAAGTATTGAACATGCCATGTTTTTCCTGGCAATAATATTTCTAAAGAAGCTGTTGACATGGAACTGAACCAGATTTGGTAAAAACTAAAACAATATAAACATAAAAATAAAACAAAAACAAAAAAAATCTGAAAAAATTAGTTATGTGTAATAACAATGAAACGACACAAGGAAAAAGTACAGAGCTTCTGAAATGTATTTAATACTTTATATAAAAGGCTTTTTTGGTGATGGCAGCTAGAAGACGTCTCACATAAGTCACACGAATTGCACAGACTTTAACAAAGTGTTTAAAATCTGATCTTTAATTTGTACTTCATATTAGATTCAAGTCAGGTGATTGGCCATTCTACAACTTTTCTTTCTCTGAAAGCATTTGAGAGTTTCCAGTGTCTCCTCTAGGATTTTTTTCCAGCTGTGGCGGCAGGCCTTTTTACACAGATCTACTAACTACCTGTGGCGTTATTTCAATGACAATTTCAATGTCGTGAGCGCATTCATGTAATAGCATACAGTATGCAAAGCTCTTTGCTTGCGCGCCGATTTCCTCTGCTCGAGCACACAGCTTCTTGCGCACCCTCAAATACACGCTGACAGTGTTGCCTGATTGGGCGGTTTTGAATTTATTTTTGAGGGTAAAAAGTGACATAGGCAGGTAGTGAAAATTTGGGCGGTTTTTGCAATGGCGTGCCCGCCAGCCCCGGTCTGCCCTCATAAACCTGTTTTGATCTCCCAAAGAGATACCATAGCCCCACTGCTTAGAACAGTGTATAAACGCTTGTGATCTCGACAGCTTTTGGGGGTGGAAAGAGTCAGCATCATCTGGCAACACTGAGCGCAGATCTTCTTGTGCGCTCTCACATAAACGCTGCTGAAGTGTGATTTAGTGCATTTATGTAACGAGAATGTCTCCAACATTTATTAGATTGGCTAGGAATATTTCTCCAATAGACCTACAGAGCAGTATTAATGTGTCCTGAAGTAAAGTGAAACAGCTTTACGTCATGTTAGCTGGCCTCACGCATCACGCACCTGTCAGTCAGCCAGTCAGTCAGTCAGTCAGCACTTAACCTTAAAGGTTACAGAAAAGTTTGCGCTGTTATAATTCACTTACCCTTTAATACGTTTTGGTGTGATAATCACCCGCTATTAAAAAAATAAAATGTTTAGAATGAGAAGCTGTAACTTAGCCGTGGCGGGATGAATTTTGGCGTGGCGCCCCGCCATGGAAGAATGAATGTAGCGGAAACCATGGTTTCCTTGGCTGTGTTTTGGATCATTGTCTGGCTGAAATGTCCACCCTGGTTTCATCTTAATCATCCTGATAATGTAGATGTTGGACTGAAGCAGCTAATATTAATTTACACTGACGAAGGGCAGAGAGTTACTGGATAATTACTGAGAGATTTCAGCTGTTGTCTGGGCTTTCACTGCCTTTCTATACATTCCTTTCTTCGTATGTTCAATACTTTTTCCCTGTGTCATTTCATTTTATTACACATAACTAATTAGATTTGTTTTTCTTTGCATATATGGATTTCTTTGATTGTTACCAACATCCAGGGAAAATTTCAAGTTAACAGCACCTTTAGAAATATGTTTTCTGAGAAAAATGGTGATGTGTTCAATACTTATTTCCCTGCTGTATATTCTTTTTAAATGTCTGGGTAAAAAAATAACTTTTTTCCCATTGAACACATTACATTTTATTTTAAGAAACATTCGTCATATTGTGGAACAATTAATGTGTCAGGTTAAATAATTAAAATAAATCATTGAGTTCTGCTGTTACATTAGTTTCAAAAATACAGATTTCTTTACAAATAAATAGACATATTTGATATCTTTATTTTATGTGGATATAAATAAGCCACTGCACTGTTCAGCTCTTTAGGATGTAGGTGTGTAATTGATTTGTTTTTCAGATGTTTGTTGAATCGTGGGCTGACCAGTAGCTTTTGATGTGAAATATATTTTGCTGCTGGAGATACTGTTGTCCTAAGTAAAAAAAAATAAATGAATAATCTTTGACAACAAAACAACAACAACTAATATATACCTTGAAAATAACTATAACTGGTATAAGACATTTAATTACCGTGACTTTTTCCAAACCGCAATATACCTTGAAATCGGTTATCATCCCATGCCTGATGTACACAATTATGTTTTAAAAGATTTTCTTCAATGTGTGACATGATATAAACAGTGGTCCTAAATGACTACTGAGATTAGCCCAATTTAAATGAGTTACTCAGGTCTGGAAACAGTGCAACAAGAAGATGAAGGCAAAAAAACGTCCAAACTAAATCTCCTAAAATGAACTTGTTCAGATGCAGAAGAGATGTTAGGTATTTACATTTAGTGCCGGTCACTACTTTTTTGCCATTAGTAGTTTTTGGTTGAAGAACAAAATTAATACAATTATAAATAAATTCATTATTTCAAGTTGGCAGAACAAGATATTGACTTGATCTAATGGAAAAGTCCTTAAACTATCTTATCTCATCATGACTCATTTTTTTCCCAAGCAAAGAAAAATGTATGTGGGCTAAAATTATCCTGTTCCTGCTGGAGTTCCATTGACTCATCACTGAAAGACATTTTGCCTCCTGATGCATGTTCAACAGCACTTTAGTTGGAGTTTGATGACTAGGTATTTATTGTTTTGGAGTTAAAGTGGATCTCTACATTCCAACACCTCTAGCTGATTTAGTTTACTGTGAATCATAATTTGCCTATATTACAATGAAACACTCTATACACTTTGAATTAAGTTCTCAGTGTTTCCTTTAATATGAGCACTTATGGACATGATTGTATCCACAGTCTCTCTGAGGTCATTCACACAGGATGCTTTCTTGTTTCCATCTGTTTCTTAAAATGATTATTTTTCTACATAAACAGCATTAATCAAATTGTAGTAATTAAGAAAAAAGATAAGACAATGTTGCTGTACACAATACAATCGAAATTGTTTTTAGCAAAAATGTTCTGTCGAAAAGTTCTAGTTTTCTAGATTTTTCTAGACATTTTAAAGTCTCTGTGTTAAATTATTCCCATTATGAATTATTAATTGAACGACCAGTTATATTGACTAGACCTCAAACTAATAATGAACATTCGCTGACTGGTACTATAAAAGATGTAATGATTTATCGAAGAGGACCTGTCAGGTACTTCAGAAATACAGACAATTATACGATTGATGTGGTCTATAATGAAGGTAAACTACCAAGATCATACAACTCTAGTTTACTTGCCAAACACACTATTGGAGCAAAGCAAATCTGTACATGAATATGGTATTCACTACTTTTCTGTACTCAACCTTTTTCAATAAACTAAAATTGTTCTTTAAAAGCATTTTCTTTTCCCATAAAAAAATTGCAATAAGACATAAAATTACTTATATTTCATTATTTCTATTAATATGAAATTATTATTATTATTAAGATAATTTAATTCAGCACTGGCATATTATTATCTCAGAATGACACTCAACATATCATAAAAATAGTATAATGAACAAATTTAAAATCTGTTCATTCATTCATTTTCTTTTTGGCTTAGTCCCTTCATTAATCTGGGGTCGCCACAGAGGAATGAACTGCCCACTTATCTAGCATAAGTTTTTTTTACGAAGCGGATGCCCTACCAGCTGCAACCGACCACTGGGAATTAAAATCTGTTATAATAATAAAATAATGTTAACTATAGCTAACCAGGACTGTCATATGGTCCGCCTTACATCACAAAGATGTTGGAAACAACTGTTAAAACCTTTTGCTGTTATTTTGCTGTATTTAAATGCATAATTAGGATATGTATTATGTATAAAGTGCTCAGCATATATAAGTACACTCCTCACAAGTTTTTTTTTATTCATATTTTTAATAGGAAGCTATACAATATTATATTTGTGCATATACATTAGATTAGTCAGTAATGAAGCAAAATCTGGAGCTTACCTAACAAAATAACTTATGATACCAGTCCAAAAACTAGTGCACCCAAATTTATGTTATAGAAAAATATTAAATACAAATTAAAAAAAAGAGCAAAAATCAAGAGAAGCAAAACATTTTAAAAATTTAGTTGAAATTTTGTAGCTTGTAATTTGTTTTTGCAATATTTTGCTTAAATTTAAAATTTTATTGTATTTTCTTTCAGTTTTCAAATGTGTTTGGTGACTAAAATATTACTTTAATAAATATATCTGTTTAATAAATCTTATTTAAAATGCACCAGCATACATTGCCAATATTCACAGAGAAATGGATCAAAATATTAATTTTCCAAACGGGGTGTGTACTCAATTATGCTGAGCACTATAAGTATAAAACTATTCTTCTCAAACCAATGGCTGTTACCGACTGTCATATAAAACTGCACACCACCTCATTGCATCAAATTCAAGTTGAATTGAATAATAATACTAACATCTACTATTTAGTAATAATATATTAATTCAGCAAACTTGTTGTTTGGTAAATGTTATTTCAAACTGTATTTCCAAGCTCTCAAAGCAGTCAAAGGTGGCTCTAACTGAAGAATAAACAACCAGGTTATCATAGTATTACCACAGTACTTTGTGTGTGGTTTAGAATCCTCAGAAAGGAACGTAAACCTACGGTGTGCAATATTATCTTCCTACAGTCAAGCCTGTTATCCTGCCTCTGTATACTCACTGATCAGCTTGTGTTATACTGAAGAAATCACTGTACGTTACCGTCCAGAACATTACCTGGACCGCGCGTTTCAGCCTCGCCAACGCACCAAAGCAAACTTTAACCGCGTGTCCTCTTCATGTTTAGTCAAGAAAGCAAAGGAACACGATAATCCATGAAGAGCAAACTGTTATTTTCCTGTTACGCGCGTGCGGAGAGAGCAATCCGGTCTACTTTCTGAAGTGAGCTCGGTCGCTGTTAGTTCAGAACCACCGTTTGCTGACAACACAGTGCTGTCCATGTCGAACCTTTCACGTGGAGTTCAAATCGTGACAGTTTGTCTACCTGAGCTCAGGTGCAACGAGTGTTTCATCCAGGCTGGGATTCCCTTCAGGCGACTGAACGTCACGGACTCTCTCTCTCCCCCACTCTCTCTCATCAGGACTGACAGCCACCTGAGTTTCAGCACTGTCGCACTCTATAACCATCTACAACATATTTAACCTAGGAGAGGAAACAAATGAACGAACTTACCCAAATGAAGCCAAATTGTTCGATGACTGCGCGGCCATTAACGGAGGAATAAAATAGCGAAGTTTTTGGCGTAGTTAATATCGCGGCTGGGCGACCTCAGCGGTTCCAGCGCTGCTGACGTAGGGTGATGATAAAACGTACATTTGCATATATGTAAAGTCTTCTGTGATTGGTCGACGTTGAAAACGTTCGTTAGAAATAACTGGGAAACCCGTTTTAATCGTCAAGTTGACTTTTAGCAGAGGTTAACGACATATCTATGTAATTTTACTAATAATGGGTAACATAATTGTACTGTACGCAAAACAATAAGTTAGAACGTAGAACAAACAAGATGGCCGTGCCGGGACCTCAGCCTATAAGCGAGGCTTTTACATCGCTCGTGAATCAGCCTATGGTAGTAGAAGCAGTGGGAGGAGAGACGTGGAGAAAAGTTGGTGTCGGTGCCTCTGATATTTGATCACCTCTGCTGGATCTTTTGGGAACTGCTTCTTGTAAACACTGACATCAAGTACAGAAGCTGGAAAATATCAAACAGTTATTGTTACCTAAATTATTTTTACCCTGCACCTATTCATACTCTTAAACTCACTGCATAATATTAAAATACCTTAAATGTTTTTAAACCGCAATAGCTTACAATTTGTTCACTTCATTTACATATAAAATATTTCTGCCACACATTCAATAAAGAGCACAATATTAAAAAGGTTTAAAAAATTTGCTTAACTTACCAGTGTTTGCTTTTCACATCAAGAATAACCGTATATGCCACACATAAAACAAAGAGTACAACTATACAAAAGTATTATAAAACTTACCAGAACTCACTTTTCACAGCAAGATTATGTAGATCACACCCTTTACTTTAAAAATAAGTATTTTGCTCCTAAAAGCAGCACAAATAAAAAGAAAACACAGGAAACAAATGTGTGATTCATCCACGTGCACATACACACATGAGATTCTCTCCATTAATAATCTATTTTATTGAAAATATCTTAACCACAGAAATTATACTGCCAGCAAACACCATTTCAGACCAGTTTCACCGTTTATGCATTTATTTGCTTTTAACAGATTTTAAAAAATAATAATACATTACTTACACAGCTGGGCTCAAATCAGTATACTCACTGACAGCCCAAAATAAACATTAAAAAGAAAAAAGGGGGGTATTGTAAAAGTCTAAAATTTAAACAATCATTAATTTCTAGATAAATAAATGAGATGTATGGACTCTGCTATAGAGGCCATTGATTTAATCGAACTGCTCCACTATTTACACATCAAACCCATTTAGATCAAACCATTAGGACACAATAAAAGTGAATTACATTACTAAACAATGAGGATTAACTTAGTGTCGTAATGAATAGTATATGCCTTGCTCTGTAATTTACATAAAAAACCATTTCATACACAGGTTATTACAAAAAAAAACTCAAAGCTATAAATGACCTATAATCAAGGTGTTCTGTCCCAGTTTATGATTGATTGTTTGAAATTACAATTATTAACCAAGAATGTAGAGAAAGGAAAACCAAATGGAAAACGTATTAAATCTGTAAAACGATTAGATAGAAAACCAAATTGATCATTTAGAAAAGCATGACCTACACGCAGGAGTGAGGTGGTTTGTTGTGCCTGAATACATCAACTTGTGCAATTAACAGTACTTTCTAGAATCATCTTCGGTGCGTTCAAGCATCAGCATTGAAATGAACGAGAGGGGGTCTTCTGGGCTATACCAGGAACAGGTCTATGGATCTTAAGCCATTATAGCAGTTTAAAATGATTTGTTTTCTTTAAAGCTGAGCGAGAGTTTTGCGAATGAAGATGAAGTTCATAGAACTGCATCAGACTTCGATATATGTGTGGTTCGGTGCAGCCACAGTAGCACAGCGCTCCTCTGGTGGACAGACGGAAGCACTGAAATTTCACGTCTGAAGGGGGTTGTCCTCTTTGCTGAAAGGCTGAGTGGAGCCAGGCTTCACCCAGGAAAGTCCAGACACCGGGAGGCCTTTGTTATAATCCTCCGGCCGCCGCTGCAACAACAAAAACAACACAAGAAGGCCATCGGTCAGAAGCACAAAGGGTGTTATTAATATATTCACAAATATTAGCCTTTTAGCTAACCCACAGTTATGAAGAGTAGAAGGAGAACTGGGAACAGGAAAGGAAACAGTGTTCCACACACAAGCTCATGCTTTAAAAAAAGGCATGCATCAGATACCAGGAAGAAGCCAGTTTTTACTTGGTTGTGGGGAGCAGTCAGGGGAGCGTCACACACTCACTTTATGTGCAAACATCTTTTCTTTCGCCTCTTCATGCACCGCTGGATTCCATGGGGAGAAGCTGCAGAAAACACAAACATCAGATGCAGGAAAACAAATGAACCAAAGTCCAGTCTGATGACTCAATGCTGAACGTTTAACCCCACCAAACACTAGATCTTGGTTTCATTTTTTTTTGAAGAATGAATCCATATCTCAAATTTACACTGTAATCAGGCTGCATTTACACTGTGCTTAATGCAAAGATCCAATCTGGCCTCCTTTTAGACTAAAAAGCTAAATGTGAAACAGCAAATGAATGGCAGCCCGAAATAAGAATTCGGCTATGTGTTTGTCCTTTTCGTACACCAGGAGGTGGCAGTAGTGGGGTTTCTGATTCCATAATGGGAAACCGGAAGACAAAATGCACACAGATAAAGCATAATCAAATTATCACAGCACTTGTCACTCACCACAGAGAAATTCACGTCTGACAAATATTTGAAATTGCACCTGACTTCTTTGCATTTCATCTTCACTTGAATCTTTTGCTTGGTTTCATCACTTCAGCTTTTGTTCTCGCACTCTGATTCATTGCTGAATAACCAGTGAGAGAGCTGTCTTCAGCTGACGCCGATTCTACATGCTGAATCAGGTCAACTGGCTGTGACGATAACCTGACGAGAGGTGACATGTGGAACCAGCAAGTCTGATGCTGACCCGACTGCCCAACACTGACCAGCTAGGTGTGTCCTGGCATTTTGACAGGTGGATATAAAATATTTCGATAATTTAAGGAGTTCTTTGACTTTAAATGAATACAATATTTGATCGTTATACTTTATACAACGATTACTTGACAAGTCAGTGAAATTCTATAAATTGTCAATGCAAATGATACAAAGCCAAAGTCAAATGATAATTTAATAGAAACTAAATTTGTTTTTAAAAAAAGGGTATGCATTTTCCAGATGAAAGTGTGGTCGTCGAGAGAGCTTAACATACCGCAGTTTAAGAAAGCACATGCAATTACAAAAAACACCAGCAAATTAGGAAAAGCTCTTCATCCATTTGACAGCATGTGCTGCAAATACTCACAATGCAAACATATTAAAAAAAGTGCTGCATTTTCACAGAACGCAAACAAATTAATAAAATGCAATGCATTTTGTCACAACACTTGCAAAAACAACAGAACACGGAATGTTTCAAGGGGACCCAAAAACGTGACAGACGTCGCTGTGCCGTGACTATTGATTAAAGTTGTAGGTGATCTTTGAAAGGGGAGTTTTTTTCTTTCTTTTTTTATTCTAACATCCTGATTCCATTGTCTTTTGTAATTTATTAGCCTAAATAACAACAACCATAGCCAGGTCCATCACGTTATAGGGTTCCCTTGAAACATTTCTGTTGTGATCTGTGTTATGTGAAAATGTTGTGAGAAAATGTTGCACGTTTTCGTAAATTGTTTGTGTTGTAAGAAAATGCAGCGCATTAATTTTTTTGCGTTGTGAGAATTTGCAGCACATGCTGTCAAACGGATAAAGATCTTTTCTCAATTTGCTGTTATATTTTGTAATTGCACGCATTTTCTTAAATTGCAGCACATTAAGCTCTCTTGGCCAACGTATGAAAAGGTCACACATGTCTGTGGGGGAGAGGTCTGCACAGATTCGCTTGTCTGTTACTACAGCGTGTCTACATTGAGTTTAACAGGATAAAAGACATCACAGCATCCCATCACATATTGTGTCCTTCAGTCTTTGTCCTCGAGTCTTACCTTAGGTTCTGTCTCTGTTCTTCAGTGTTTCGAATCCCATCCTCCGGATACCATTGAAACAGCCATTAAGGAGATTGGTGTCATGACAACCTTTTTATTTATTTGCCCATGAAGCTGCCATTATTTTGTTTTAAACATGATTCGGGCAGTTTTTGTTGTTGATTTAAAATAAATAATTCAATTTAGAGCTCCGCAAGCAACTTTTTTTCAGCATTCCCCCATTTATTTAGATAGGACTTTTATCTTGGATATCAGAGGGTGTTGTAAATATGGCCACCGAGTAAACTGACTTTCCTTGCAAGGGATTTTGTTCTACCTTACCTTGTGGTTGCATGAAGTTACAATTTAGACATACAGACATCAGAAACACATCAGATTTAAAACCACATTTGGAAAAAAAAGTGAAACATTGTTGACATGTGCAGCAATATCAAACCTGAGTCCAAATGATGTTTTGCATGTTTAAGAGTGCCAATGTAAACGCAGCCTCGGAAAACAAAACGATGCATCAAAATAACAGTGCTGCACTTGCCTTATTGCATAAGGATCATCTATCTTGGGCTGATCAAACAGGTGACTATTGCATAGCTTGACACTGTCTACCACCTTGCTTTTGAAGAGCTGGATGTCTTTGTCATACCTGCACAGAAAACAGCGATATTATTAAGCAAAGGCAGTTGAGTGCACAGGACTTCAAAACAAGCTCTTAACACTGGGAGGTACAGCTAAGAGGAAATGAATGTGGGGGGCAAGCTAAACAAGCTTTCATCTTCATGTGGGAACCCATGTCTGAGGTTGGACTACGGTTGTAAGCACCATATGACTTCAGTTGAACAGGAAGTCAAAAAAAAAGCAGCTCACACTAACACAGGCAATGCCCAAACACATTACAGAGAGAGTGCGGTTGCTTTAGTTTACTATGGAGCTAAAGCAACTTGAGTGGCTGGAACATATTTAGTGACTTTCACAAGTGTTAATGCTGGGAAAGCTTCAAACTTCAGTGACTATGAAATGATAAAGTATTCATTACTCACAGCACAGCAGCCTCTGGGTTGAGTGGCTCCATAGTGTTGATCTTATAGAAGATTGTGCGGGCGTACATAAGCACCTGCCAGATATGATTGTGATTTCGTCTGCAAATGTAAATAAATGTTTAAATGGATGTATCAATTGAGATGAATAAATACAACACGTTCCCCATAGTCACAAAAATGAGACCCTTAGATTGAAAACGTCTCCGGTAAGAGTTTTTATTTTTTTAACTGACCTCCATTTGGTGAAAGCTCTCCTCACATCAAGCTCACCAGAGACTGGGTCAACTAGTGGGTGGAAAACTGGAGTGTCAAACACAACTTTCTGAAAGAACACACAAAAATACAAGCAAACATAAGAGGACTAATAGACATTGATGTCAATGTTTTTGGTTTTTACTGTTTTTCTAGTCATTTACAATTAGGTAACCATTATTATATTCAGAATAATTTGTTCATTTCTGTGACATTTCCAAGCATGGAGAAACAGATACAACAAACTCTGTGAAGGAAATATGCAAGTAAATAAACAATTTGCTAATGTTGCCAGTAACTGTTCTAGACACACCCTAATGTCATCACATCAGGTACAAACATTAAAGTATTTCAACATTCCATTTGGCCTCATTTCTTGCCTACAATGATGGCTCACTAGATACTATGGCTAATTTAGAATATCCATCTAGCCTGCAGAGGGGCTTTTTTCTCCCATATTTAGGCTCTCTTAACATTACGACGGAGTAAATAAATGGTCAAAACACCAAAAATGTCATGTTAAGTTGAAAAATTCAGTGTATACTACTTACAGGACAGTCTCCATCTGGATAGTTATCAGGAATGTAGACGGTGAACTTAAACACACCATCTTGGTACAAACCATGGCGAATGAAAATCACACCGAACCACACTGCAACAGAAATAATGTACTGGATACTTGACAGAGCAAAGGCAAATCAATTCAACTTTTCAGCTTGGTTTCTGAACACTGATAAAAATCAACATATCTATCTGACAATGGAACACTGAATGAGTACTGATGCATTCCACTCAAAAACAGATGTAAGAGACTTCAATGCATTGTCTGACTTGTGACCAGTTCTGTGGTTTGATGTTCAAAAGCCTGTTATAAGACTTAAAAGGACAATTCATCAAAAAAAAAGAAAAAAGAAAGTTGTCACCATATTTTACCCACTTCTGTTGAACACAATAAGAGACTTGTCAAATGAAAGTCAACTCCTATTGAGGTCAGTGGTTAACTTCAACTGTTTGGTTATCAACATTTTTCACAACATCATCTTTCGTGTTAAGCAGCAGACAAAAAAAAAAAAAAGCAGTTAAATGAACGTGTACTAGGTTGTGACTGTGACGTAATTTTCCCACCAGTTAACTGATGTGTGATAACACCAGTAATACCAGTATAACCAGGGGAGGGGTGCTTTAAATTGCTTATAAAATCTGTGAGCCATTTAATTAGTTACACATTCACATTAGTGACAGTTGAGTTATACTTGTATAATCAAGTTTTTTTAAAACTGCTCAGCGGCTCATGTTTGTCTGCCTCTTTTGTGACTCTGCTCTCCAGCCGAAAGATGAGCTCTGCTTCCTCTGTCACCCTCTTGCTATCATAAACATCTTAAGGCCAGTGCACACCAGGACAATTTTCATGTGCATTTTTCACTATTTAACATAGGTCACCAACGCAAGCATGCACACTATCGCATACAAATATCGGTGGTGGGGGTGACGCAGTGGGCAAACAACAGAATCAGTGTAGCTGTCCCAATAACACTGTTAACACTGACTATAACACCAAGCCTAAAATGTAAGTTTATCATCATGCACATCTCCCAGTATAAAGGCCCGTTTACACTAATATGTTTTAGTTCTAAAGTGGCGTTTTAGAATGAAAACGATCCACATCCACACTGGTGATTCACCTAGAGTTTCTGAAAAGATCTCCATCCACACTATAGCACTGAAAACGCACATCACGTGACCACACACTCTGGTATGCGCTGCAGCGTATGCGTGTGTTTGAGCTCCAGGCAGCAGGTGCTTTCAGCACACCTTCCCAAGTTAGAGCAGCACACGTCAGACAGTTCATCAAGGATATACCTCTGTATCTCATCTCAATATAGTTCTTAAACGTGATATTGAATTCATCTTGTCTCTATCTTTAGACTCTTTGGTCTTTTGAATCTTTTACTTGTTCTCAGGTAATGTGTTTTGGCTGAGCTCATGAGTTCATATATTAATTTATGGAACCACATAAACTGATTCTGTTCTTTTGACTGATTGCTTGCCTTTATTTGCTATATTGTATAAATCTTTCTGTTATACTTTCATAATGGCCATTACTGATTATTAAAACTGATATTCATCAATGTATGTTTCATATTTTTCAAATGAAAACGAAAGGAGCCAGTTATGTTATAGGCTCAATTTTGTTATAATGCATACAGTGAAGATTGACATGTAGCTACATGACGCCTCAACATTTTTGGTGTCTGTTAAGTTAATATCAAAATGAAAAAAGGCAGTTCCTTAAATCATGTTTTCATTTTATTGTTACGAAAGTGTAACAATGTTGCCAGGATGATGTGAATGACATTATAAAGTACACTGTTCCCTTTGAAGATTTACCCGATGTGCCCTTGGAAGTTTGTTTTTCACTTCAAACTTGCGAAGTCTGAACTTACAAGGAAAGGATGCAAGACTGAACTTTGTGCACTTAATATTGAGAAAAATCCCCAATCAGACAAGTGAAGGTCTGCATCTGTTTTCAGATGTCATTTCATTCTAAAACTAAAATGTATTAGTGTAAACAGGGCCCAAGTATCCACATGCTGATGCAGTTGTAGAATTCCACACAAGGTTCCAACAAGACATTAATGAACTGCACATTCTGTTGCACTTTACTAAGCAGGAAGTTGAAAATTCTTTTGGAGTTGAATGGAATGCAGCAAAAGAACATTCTGTATAAAGAGCATCTGTGGGAGACAGAACAGAATGGAAGAGACATTCTTACTCAGCGCTGATCTGTATGAAGGCTGTACATAGATGCCAGGGAGCTTCTGCTTGATCACCAATGTGCTACAACAGAGACAAAGACATATACAACCATACACATTTCAAAATATACTCAATTTAAAATTATCTTTTATATAGAAACAAATTTCTATTGAATCTTTTGAATGTTTTGTAGCCAAAGCTTCATTTAAATCAACAATACAAAAAAGCCAGTATATTCAAACAGCATTACTCACAACTCAGCAAGTAGTGAGTACTCCAGGTAGAAAGGGCCGTATGAGGCATGTGTGCCATTGGCAGATTGCGTAGAGGAGGCTGGTGATGCGGCTTTGGTGATGGGGACGGCATTCTTCGGGATGGAGGGAAGTTGCTTCTTACCAAACGGAGGACGAGCTGGACTAGCTCTCTGCTCCCCTGAACCACTCTGCTCTTCACCATCAGATCTCTACACACACAAACAAATGACACTTACTTGATGGCTCTGCTATTTTTTTTGCTTAAAATAAAACAAAATCTACTGACTATTTTTGTTTGCAAGTTTAAACATTTGAAATGTCCAGGGTAAATCAGTGACCATTTAATACTCAGCACGCATGACACTGTTAAGGGGCCTGTTTTAGAAAGAAAGTTAAGTAAAAACTCAGAGTACTTTAACTCTGAAATGAGAGAAACTCATGGGTTTTTCGTTTCAAAATGGCAGGTTTGTCAAACTGGAGAAAGCAGGGTAAGTCAAGCTTGTTTCTGAAAGAGAGGTAACTTTAACTCAGAGTCAGTTACCGTGGTAACTCACTCTGTGAACCTAACCTGGTCAGGAGCAGGTTTTATTCTCTAAACTGAGTTTCTGTCAGTCTCCTCGCCTTTTTTTAAAGACGAAGCTGTATTTCTCGAAAATAGCCTTACGTTTCCACCCACCTAGTTTAATGCTCATTTTGGATATGCGCATTAAAAAAAAATAATAAAAATTGATGGAAACGTCATGATGCACATAACTTTTGAAAATAGGCATAAAAAAACATTTATTGCACTTGAAATCTTTAAATCCACCAAAAGTATCACAATGGCTTCAGGATCTGATGTTATATTTACACTTGGAAAAAATTAAATATTCAATTAGAGGCTCTAGCAAATTCTCATGTTTGGCAACACTTATTATATTTCTCTGCTGTAAGTGTACTTCCTGTGGAATAATGTGACAGTCTTGTATGTAAAGGGAATCTTATTTCTGAAATCCTTTTGTCTTTTCTTTCTCTGTCCAGAACCTCAAGCTTCTCCTATGTAAGCCTACCATTGTAAGATAGCACAGCATTATCCCTGATCGTATCACCCATTACTGTTGTCACTCTTTTTATGTATTTATTATTTTATTTATTTTCTTTTATTTAAAAAAAAATCTAGCAGTTTTTCCTTTTCTGCTATTATGATTACTTTTATTTTTTTCACTATCTTTCTTTAGGCAGTGTTTTTCAGGGTTTGTTGAAGTGGGTTTATCTCTCTCTCTCTCTCTCTCTCTCTCTCTCTCTCTCTCTCTCTCTCTCTCTCTCTCTCTCTCTCTCTCTCTCTCTCTCTCTCTCTCTCTCTCTCTCTCTCTCTCTCTCTCTCTCTCTCTCTCTCTCTCTCTCTCTCTCTCTCTCTCTCTTCTCTCTCTCTCTCTCTCTCTCTCTCTCTCTCTCTCTCTCTCTCTCTATATATATATATATATATATATATATATATATAAAAATATAAATAAATGAAATCTCTGCATAAACAATGTAATTTTTTACTTGCCATAAAAGGGGAAAAAAAACAAAAAAAACATACGTACATAACTGAGTAGGATAAATTTTATTTGTTAAGAAAAGATGCGCATAAACTGCGATGGAAACACTTTTACTGAACAAACTCCAGTATGCGCATTAAAAAAGGTTTGTTGATGAAAATGTGTGTGAATGGACAAACCAGCAGGCTGAGCACACTTTAAAACAATTTTAAGCTTTAAGCTGCGGTCACACTGGGCTTTGTGTGTGCGAAATTCTGTCGTACTGCACTGCGAAAAGGGGCGGGATCAAACAAGATGATTAGACATTAAAAAAAAGCGAGCGATTTGTCCATGTTTTAAATTTCTGTCGAGAGAGGTGCTGTTTTGATACTCGATTGGTCTCACGCAGTCAAGTGATGAGATTTCGCAGGTCAGAGTTCACAAAGCTTGAACTTTGCACCGCAGCGAACTGTGAAATTTAACGCATGACCCTGCGTTTCCGGTCTGACGCATTCGCGTGCGTATGAATGGAAGTCTATGGGAGGAAAAGCCCAGTGTGACCGCAGCTTAAGTCTACTCAAAGTTGATTGACAACTCGGATCAGCTATTCTGAAACTGAAAACTCAAGAGTTTTTAATCCCTCGATAAATCAACTTTTTACATATTATTATCTAAAATGCAAAAGTCTGCAGAGAACCCAATGATCTGTGTTAAAAGCAATTTTCATTACTCCCTCGTTTTACAAAGATGATGATAATAATAATAATAATAATAATTTCTGCTATAGTTTATGAAAGAGCAAGAAGAAATTAAAGCAGTACATGAAACAAATGACTCAAATGATATGAAATGGGGGGGGGGGGACAAGATCATGTGACTCATTCACCCTTTATGAAAGCACAAATCCATATGACAGAGGCAGAAAAACCCTTGTTTGTCCATTTCCACATTTGTCTTCAATGACTATGCTTTTACCTACAAATAAATAACTAGCACCATAATAGACTTACTAAAATGTAATTTTAACACATCGTTTTTAAATCCATTACACAGATTGTCCCCTGAAATCAGCACAGTGACTAGAATGAAAAATCCACTTACTTCATCCAAACCAGACTATAAAAATCAAAAGTCTGAAGGTAAACTTCAAAAACTAGCAAAGGCCTGAGACATCACGAAAAGAAAATTTAACAGCAAACTGCTTCAGCTATTCAGCAAACAGACTGTAATAAAGCCAATAAAAACAAAATACAGCAGAATACCACAAATACACCCTTCAAACAGATAGTATCCATCATAAATCAACGAGAACAGTTGGGTCATGAGTCAGCATCTATTAGGAAACAGCTGAATTTAACGTCTTAATGACAGCTGCAGTGCCACACCAGGCTCAGACAACACCTTTGAAGCTAGCAACAGACAATCTGCCAAGTCAGAAGCATTAGTTGACTGCAACTTTCAGCTTTTCATCATTCTTTATGAAAAACATCCTTCAACACCACATAAATTTGAGACCATACTAAAGAGGTTGATCCATGCAAAATAACCTTTAAACCCTGAGCCTCTCACGTGATTTCTCATTGAAGTCAACTGTTGTAAACCAGTCCATTCCTCGCTCTCATTTTCTTGCTTTCTCTCTCTCTCTTTGCAGCCATTAAGGTTTCAGGTAAATGACATTAAGAATATGCTGTGGAAAACGTAAATAAGTACCTCAGAAATTAAATTATTTAAAATATATATATAGAACCATTTTATAAAAATATACAGAACCACTTTGTTTGAAGTTTTTGTCAACCTTTGACTCATAAGCGAGGTCAGCAGAATTTGTGGACATTTATTGCCATTTCTGCGCAGAACTTTGCAAGAATTCTGTGGATTTATGTGGAAATATTAATAGAATAGTAACTAATAACTTAACAAAAAAAATTATATTATTAAAAACAACAAAAACATTTCAGATTTACAATGCAAATATTGTAGAAAAAAAGAAAATGTATTGTAAATAAGTAAAAACATTTGCCATTAGACAGTAATATTACAGAAAATATTAAATCTGAATAAACATGTTTACACACATTTACAAAAGTAAATAAATAGACTCTGTGATGGGCTGAAAATCTGTGGATTTCTCCACACGCAGATCCTGGTGGGCCTACTCATAAGCCACTTCATGAGCTGGTTTAATAGACCAAAAATAACAAGGATCAAGAGATCAAAGGTGTTCATGAAAAGACATACAGGAGAGCTGCCATACTTCACCTTACGACCAGCGTTTGTAGACATGCTCCAAAATGGGTTCATTACTCATTGAGCTCTAGATGGGTGTGTGCTTGCTCACTTTTGGGTGGCATCCGAAAAATTTGCTGTGAGAGAAAGAAAGACAGAAAGAAAAAGCGCTGATGAGAGCCTGGACATTCGGAGAACACAATGGGCAACCTGATGCTGTATGGCAGCTGGTGGCAATCCAATCCCTATGAACCATGTTGCTGCCTGTGTTTGTCATGAGGACTTCAGTAAACTATATTTTAATTCAGAGGTATTTAATCTTTAAGATGCCACAGAACCACAAAAGTATGATTATTCCTGTGCACAGACACCCATTTTAAAACTTAAAAGGATGATACATGATTGCATAAAAACATACACTATTTACTGTTAACATTAAGAAAACATTATATTTTTTATTTAAAAGAATTAATACTATGGGCATTATATAAACTATTATTTAATACAAATCTTAGTTCCAAGTACATTACTGCATTTTTTTTTATCTACTCAAAATAGTAATGTATTTGTTATTTACGTTAACTGTTTGATTTGTTTATTGTAATTAATGATTTATAAAATTTCATTAGTTATTTACTAGACAAATAATTCTATAAAAATGTTAGAAATGCATGGAAAACATTACATGTGAAAACATTATTAAAACTTCTATTAAGTCACTACGGTACTGCAGTACATATTTCTGTACATTTTTTAAAAATTATATAAAAATTAATATAATTATCTTAAATATCATCTTATTATTATTATTATTATTATTATTATTATTATTATTATTATTAGGGATGCTCCGATCAATTAGTATTGGCCGAAAATCATATTTTATGACTCGATTGGTACTCAGTAATCTGCCCAATCTCATGAACCGATCCCAAGTGTTTGTTTAAGAGTCACTGATCACACCGAACACGCGTTTTACATTAAAAGTTGCATCTATTGGATTGTTTACTAATGGCTGCGAGCATCAAACATGCACTCCAAACTTTTTCATGTTGAATTCTTCTTCCCACATTTGCAGCGATTCCAAATTGCATAGTTAGTAATTTTTCATACCATTTTTTATGTTTTATCTATTATCTTCTGTAAAGCTGCTTCTGAGGTTATAAGAGACATGTTTAAGGCATTACATGCAACATCCTTCATTTATTCTCTTAAAATATGCAAGGGGAGATCTCCACTTAAGTGTCATACCCAGAGTGAAAATGTGCTTTATGCATTATAAAGTTTGAAGCATCAGAATCGGTTCTCAGTATCGGCCGATCCTCATGAAAGGAATCGTTACTCGATATCGGCTGCAAAAATCCTGATTGGAGCATCCCTATATATTATTATTATTATTATTATTATTATTATATAAAAGACTTTATTGCAAACAATGTTTTATTAACTTTATTGTATTATATTTTTACACTTTCCTCCTATAAATCAATTTAAAAGGCAGTTAGTATGTATTTAGGACTTGAACAACATTAGTGTGTGATATCTTATTTAAAAAAAAAAAGATCCTATCACATTACAGCCTTTTTTACACCACATGCAGTACTCTAAAGGGTGTTGTTTATATATGATCTATTGCTTTTATTTACTTTAATCAAGGTTTAATTCCTAAGTTTCTAGTTTATGACTTTATTTAATACTTTCCCCCTCTAAACTATTCAAGAGAGCGAAAACGCATAACAGCTGTGGTTTGAACAAACCATGACGTTTTGAATGCAGATCTCGCAGGGTTGTAAAAATACAATCATTAACCTAACGCCTACATATATTCTTCATATAATTCATATCAAATATAAAAGGTGGAGAACATTTGAAAGGGTAACTTTATATGTGGTGACATACAGTACGTCAACGCCTGAGACACTGGAAGAACCGCTTCAACTAGAAATCTCTGAACCCTCGAAAAACAAATGTATTGCCCTCATTTCTAGCTGACACCGCTTCTAACAGCTTTGTTTGAAGACAGCTAAATTTAACAGTTTAATTACCTATCCTTAGGTGAAAATAAAGACTGCTAAAGCATAGTATGACACCATGACACTAACGTTATTCGTAACTAGACTAATGCTAGACTAGCCTGCCTTAGCCAAACAATCATAAAAATAACGTGTTGCCACTTACCTGAGACAAATAATGTCACCTAGATAAGAACATACTACACGGTAACTTGTCGGGTGTCAAACATTTTGATTTTTAATTATGTACAGTAAACTAAACCACCGACGACACTGTTATCCGAATAATCTCGCACAAATACTGAACACACCGCAAACAAACTTGACAGGAAAAGGCGGAACATAAACACAACTGAGACACGGTGATTGGTTCTCATCTTGAAAGACAAGCCCTTCATCCATTGAAAATTTCAATAGAGCAAACAACAAGGTTAAATGCCTCAGGTTGACGTTTAGACAGCAAATATTTGTCACATACCGATCATTTTACAAGCAAAATGTGATGGGGATGACAGGAGTGGCAAAGCGTGTCGCTAAGATGGTTTTAAATCAGTTGACAATACGCTTGCTTCCGATTTTGTCGCGTCAGATTGTGAGCTGAGCGATTTAACGAGTGCGAGCTGTGTATTTAGTCTTACAGTAATGTTATGACATGTATTGACGCACCTCCGTTTAATACGCGTAGATATCCCTGACATTACAACGGACTTTCAGAAACTTACCTTGCTAAACTCAGGACATTTTCACGTTTTTAAAACACTTAAGATCCTCCCCATTGACTGACGGCACGGAATGTACTCGCCTTCTGCCATTGGCTTATAGAGACGCAGAGTAGATTCTATTGGTGCTTTGACCTGTTCATCATTTCAGACCAACACCGTAAATTTAGATTGGCCTTTTAAATCATGCTTTTATGCGAAAAAGATCGAAATTACAAAATTGTTTATTGAATAGGTAGTTACATTGTGCCCTGTAATCTTTTGTTGGAATAATATACAGATTTGAAATGGGGAAAAATATGGTCTTTGCAACAAAAATAAGGTCAAAGAAGTATCTTTTAAATTAAACAACAAATTTGATCCTATCAAACACTTTATGAAAAATATAATATAAAATATACATAAATATAAATATGGGCAGCACGGTGGTGCAGTGAGTAGCACAATCACTTCACAGCAAGCAGGTCGCTGGTTCGAGCCCCGGCTGGATCAGTTGGCATTTCTGTGTGGAGTTTGCATAATCTCCCCGTGTTTGCGTGGGTTTCCTCCGGGTGCTCCGGTTTCCCCACAGTCCAAAGACATGTGGTTTAGGTGAATTGGGTAGGCTAAATTGTATGTAGTTTATGAGTGTGAATGAGTGTGTATGTATTTTTCCCAGTGATGGGTTGCAGCTGGAATGGCATCCACACTGCGTAAAACATATGCTGGATAAATTGGCGCTTCATTCCGCTGTGTCGACCCCAGATTAATAAAGGGACTCAGCCGAAAAGAAAATGAATGAATATAAATATTGGTGTAAAGTTATTTTTGTCAATGTTATACTCAAATTGTTTTTCATTTATTTTGGGATTGTAATTATGTTGTACAATTTTGGAAACATATTGGATCATTTATTAAGGATAACACACAACAAGATGTTTCTAGTACTTTTAAAGATTTTGTTTTTGGTTATTATAAACCTGTCTCTACTAAAAGAAATGCTTGTTTTGTTATAAACTTCTTTGTAAATTCCATATCTACTAATGCAAATTATTTACATAATTGCAAATGCATTATTTAAATATGATTTCATTATCTGAAAATAAGAAAGCAAACAGAACTATTTCATTTTGTAATGACTTTAATTTATATACTGTAATTGGTTCTTAAACGTCTTACCTTCAAGTTTATTTAATGTTTTTATTACTCATTTATATTTCATTATCTTCCTTCCTTCCTTCCTTCCTTCCTTCCTTCCTTCCTTCCTTCCTTCCTCTCTCTCATCTCTTTTGTCATTGACAGTGTAATTCATATTCTGTATTGTACACAAATATTGATACAAACATGTCAACTGTTTTTTGCAAATGAAAAATGGTTTCATGTGAATTTATAAACAGATTAATTGGTAGCTTCTTGGGTTAGTTTATTATGAGCGTGTGCATCCTTTTAAAGTTAATCTTAGCTGTAATTTAAAATAACATGTAAAAGAATGTTTCTATATTTATATGCAATTATAACAAATATAGAAAATATAAATATTTATAAAACATAACTCATCAAAAACCTATCACAATATATTTGTATTTATTTTGTTTTTGTTTTGAATGACTGCCAATCATGTCACGTGATGTAATCATCAAATACAGGGGCTTCTGTTTAAATAAAATGCTTATGCCAGTCGGTGTGACTGCAGTAGGAAAAGTGCAAGTTCACGTCGTGTGTCATTCTTCACGTTAAGAACGCTGAGCATAAAGTACTCAGTTAACAAATTTGCAGGTGAAACGATTTACCTATTAATATTTTAATCTATTAATATTAATCCCTTTCTATTAAAAAAATCCTTGTTCCTATTAAACTATAAATTTTCCTAATTTATTTGAATGATATTAAATCTTTTTGTTTAAAAAATCTAAAACAAACAATGTTTTATATGTAACAAAAAAATCTATTACTATATTAACTTCATTTTCTACCCCTCGTCATACTTCTATTATAAATATTTTGTTCCTTAAAAAAGTACTATAAAAATATATATGTTTGACAGTCAAACTCTCTTGAATCTCTCTTTTTCTCTCTCTCTCAAGTAAATACATATCTCACTATGCATACAGCACTCAGCATTTCACTTGCGTGAACCCAAAGCTCAAGAAAAAGGCACAAAGAAATACATCATCAGCATTCACTGGGATTGGCAAGATATTTTGCTGTTCCTCTTCAGAACAACAGAGGGAGTCAAACACACAGAATTAAAGTAAATCAACGATTTCCTCAATTGACTGATGAATCTAACCTGACTAGGCTTTTGGTTAAAAAGAAGCTGTACTGTCACTATCAAAAGCATTATTGATGATGTCATTACATGGCCATGTTTCCTGGCAACAGCACACAGTTTTTCCTGTATACTTGTGAAGTAATTACATCGTAAAATGTACCTGATGTTTGAATGATTGATTTCTTGAGGGATACGCCTAATAATAATTTATGAGGACATAGAGAAAAAGGAAAAACTAATTTACTGCTTCAGCGATTTACCTAATTGAAGAAAATGACATTGTCCAGGACTGAAAATGGAAGCTAATTATTGACTTAATTATTGTTTAATTATCTGATTCCATTTTGTTTTTGAACATAGTCTGTTAATGAAAGTAATTGGCCTGAGGTTTCCGTGATGCAGCCAGTAAACAAAGCAAGGTCACTGACTCACTGACTGAATGAATTTGACTGGATTCCAGTGGCATTTCCAAAATGTAAATGTTGGACATGAAAAAGGTGATTGCACTCAGCCTCAAATGCTAATACCCTCTGACCTACATGACCTGGACATGTTAATAATGTTGACAGCATGACTGTTCACTTTGTCTACCAAATGAAAGAATTTGGCACGCGAAAACAATCACAGGCTCGTGCAGCCTGAAATTTTAATGATAGTCTACATGACATTAAGTGAAAATGAGTCAACATAAGATGTTCTGCTGTGAAACTGCATCATATTTGTGTATAATGTTCATCTGAAATGGACAAAACTGCTCAAATATGAAATGATGCTACTATTTTTTGTCATCTTGTGCTCCTTATGGGGATAGTTCACCTAAAAATGTACTGTAAATATGCTGTAATCCAATAGTGGCTTGATATTACAGCAGGTCTTTAGCTGAAACAGCAGCCCTTGGTGATTTATAAAAAAACTGCGAGAATCCTAAATACAGCTGATACAAAATTATTATGGCTCCCAAAGTCCCATTAAAGTATTTTAAAGCAAGATTATTTACCTGTAAAAAATGAACATTATTTACAGCATTATGACCATAAATACACTGCTTTAGCAAACAGTGCTGAGTTGTCACATTTAAGTATGATTGTGCAAACATAAGAATGCTGCATAATGCTGTTTTGGGGGAATATTTGTATATTGTGTTGTTCATCAAAATGGTACTTTTGCTTTTTCCTGCTGCATATACAGTGCTCAGCATAGTTGAGTACACCCCATTTTGCAAATTAATATTTTTATTTATTTATCAGTAAATATAGGCAATGCATTGTGGCAAATTTTAACAAAACAGATTTATTAAACAGATATATTTATTAAAATAATATTTTAGTCACAAAACATCTTTAGAAATAGAAATATAATACATTTAAATTCATGCAAAATATTGGAAAACAAAATTACAAACTACAAAATTTCAACAAAATTTTATGCATTTTTTGTTTTTCTTGAATTTTGCTCTTTTTTAAATTTTTATTTCATATTTTTCTCTAACATTTATATTTGAGTGTACAAATTTTGGACCGTTATCACAAGTTATTTTGTCAGATTAGCTCCAGATTTGGCTTCAGTACTGACTAATCTAATGTATATGCACAAATATAATATTTTAAAGCTTCCTATAGAACATATTAATTTAAATGAAAGATTTGTAGGGTGTGTACTTATATATGCTGAGCACTGTATTAACCCTTTCACACATAAGTCTTAAACACTCCCAAGGACTCTCCTACATGAGTCTTTTAATGTGATCATTATTTACAATGCTTGGAGATGTGTCATTTATCATGTGACACACTGCATCCCGATAATTTATTCAGCTTGATTTTTCATTTTTCCCCTTTTTTTACTTCCTAATATCCTAATATAGGGAATCACCTGATATTCTGATTCTAGAATATGTGTAAAAACATGTACTTAGACATTTTAACAGCTTAATGGTCATAAATTATTATTTGAATTATTTAATATATGGGTGATGGGTGCTACTAGTCTGCACTTCAGTGGAGAGATAAGCACTGCTGTATATGCAACATGCTAATTCATCAAATTCTCCCAAAATACATGAAAGAGACTGTTTAACTGGAAGAATAGTGTATCTCAGTGTTTCTCAACCACGTTCCAGGAGGACCACCAGCCCTCCACATTTTCCATGTCTCCGTAAATAAACACACCTGATTCAGATCATCATCTAATTAGCAAAGACTGAAAGACCTGTAATGTCTGTAACAGACAAAATGAAACATCCAAAACATGCAGTGTTGGTGCTCCTCCAGGAATGTGGTTAAGGGTGCTTTCACATCTGTGGTTCGGTTCATTTGGTCCTGACCAAGGGCAACTTGGGAACTTTTCACACCACACTGATTGCTTTGGCCTGAACCAGTTGAAAAGAAGCAAAATGCAGTCATGTGACAAAATCCACATCACTCATTGGTCAGATGTTATTTTGAACATATTTCTGAAACTGCTTTTCAATTGGTCAGAATTAATGTTCGGGAAATGCCAAGGGAACTCCCACAAGTAAACAAACCGGCAGACGCAAAATGTGGCTTTTTACTATGGAGGGACGACTTCGCTGGCTGATCGTATACCTGGTCATAGTATACTATACATTTTGTATAAATCACTTTAGACAAACTATACATTTCGAGAATGAAGCGTGGCTGCGGCTGGAAAACAATGTTTTAATGCATTGCAAATGGCGAAGGCGCATCGCAAGTCACTTCAGGAGGAGATGTAAATTAATTAGCTAAACTGCGACATGGTCAGCTTTCGGAAATATTACCAACGATCCATCAGGTAATGCCCCCCTCTCTCTCTCTTTCTGTTTAAAATTGTTGGTAAAGTGCTGTCAACAAATATTTTTGTGCATCGGACTACGCATCGGACTACGGCAGCTGGATTTGTCCAAAAAGGTGCAGGGTCTGTTTTAGTTCAGATCATGTTCTCACCACAAACGACCCACTCTAGGGTTCATTTGAAAGCGTACCGAGACCACCTCTTCTAGGAGTGCGATTGCTACATTCACACCTGCCCAAACGAACCGCAACAAGAGGGAAAACGAACTCTAACGTGATTCAACCGAACTAAATAAATAAGGTATGAAAACACCCCGAGAAACACTGGTGTTTCTGATGTAAATAAAGAACATTGTTTGATTATGTTTAAAACCATAAATGTTAAAGTGTGTTTAAATATCTAAAACCTAAAATAAATTTCTATGATATTAGTTTGAAAATGCTGATAATCTGAAATTTATATGAGATGTTTCTCTGGTGTAGCGTAAGCCAATCCGGCAAAAGCAGATTTTTATTTAGCACCTGATCACACCAGGGTATACTCCAGGGACCAGCCAAGACTGATCACACCAGTGTGATTGTATGTGTAAAAGCGCAAAAAAAGGAAGTTTAAATTCATATGCAAGATCTCTTTTAAGAAAATCAAAAAGTCACTATATAACACGCCTGAGCGGAAGTCAATTAAAAGCAACAATTTTACATTTTGGAAGAACTATCCCTTTAAAAAGAGCAGTTAGACCTGTTAAAAAACACAATTTTTAAAACTAATAACCATGTAACATATAGTGCATTTCAAACGTCTTGCACAAGCGTTTACATCCTTAAACTGTTGTCTGAAGTGAGAAGAGAGAAAAGCATCACCAGTGAGTGGCTAGGCTTGTTTTGTCTCTTTTTGTAAGTATTGATAAATGTTACCAAACTTAATATAAAAAACAAGCTATATATAAAAATAAACTTACATTAAAATATCCAGCATTCATCCTTTCCATCACTCTGTATGTCCTCTGAGACACCAAAGGCCTGCTTATTCTGATCTGCAATTTGGTTTAAATGACAGTTAAAAATTGCAATTGGCAGCCCCCCAGTGAAATATGCCACGACAGCAAAAGCCATAAAGCGGGCAGAACGAATGACTTCACGTCTAGATAATAAGTAATAACAATGTTAGTTTGAATAAGAAAAGCCAGAGCTGGATTCAGATGCAATATTCATTGTTAGAATATGCACGACTGGGGAGAGGAAAGAGGAAGAAAAAACATCAACTGAGTCCCACACACAGCAATAGTCTTGTCTTATCCCTTAGGCTATGGCCCGGCTAGCACCTCAATGCAGCAATTATTTGCTATAATGACTGCAGTTCAAATAAGCCTGGAGATTTTATTAAACCAAATGAGGAAATCTTCAGTGTATTATCACCTTGTGATTGACAGTGACAAGTGTTGGGCCTGCTCAGATGTGAATGTGATGAAGAAGCTCTCGGCAAAGCTCTCAATAATGTTCCCCCTGATAAAGTTGCCTATTGAACTCCAGCGAGAAGAGAAAGCAGAACTGCACGCATATTAATTCTCATTGTCAAGAGGTGGCTATGGGAGCGAGGGCAGACGGAGAAGCGAATCATCTAGCAGGGCTGGAAGTCCCTTACACTGCCCCACCGCCATGGCATTTTACTGCTCTATAATGAAAAGGAGATCTACTGTGCCCGATCCTGTGCATAGATTTTACTATATAGTAATAATGAAAGAGAAATATTCATATTAAAGGCAAAGGTCATTCATGGAGTAGGCTAAGCTTTCCTAAGCTGCAACCTTTACAGGAACAGACAACCTGTGATGCAGATTAGGAGGAAAGAGGAAGGAGAGAAAAAAGTAGGAGAGATAGAGGGTTGTTCCTCAGTATGTACAAGGGGGAGGCAATGCACTGCTTTGCAGTTACAATTGAAACCTACTGTGAGGGATTATGTACTGAGACAATGACCATGTCTTGTTTTACACAGGCTACCCAAATATGGATATTAAATATAGTTTAAAACTTTAAAGTCACCATGAAAACAAAGTAGAAAATTCTTGCTTTTTATTATTATAATTTTTGCAGCATTTATTATATATTACATATCTGAGAAAATCATTTGTTAAAGTCTACAATGTACACTTGGCAGGACAACCTGTCATTCACATTACGTCAACAGAAAACCACAATGAGACAATACATTCTCAAACAAAATAATCTATAAACAAATCATGAACTTTATCTCACAGGAAAACACAACCACTTTATATTTGATAAATTAGTGTCTCTGCATGGATTTCTACAGAAATGTATATGATTTGAGAAGTATGAAACATGTTTAGAAAGATGAATGTAGTACAAATGCGGAATTTAAGTTCACTAAATAATTTTTAATAATAACAATAATAATAAAACAACTAGTCCTTTATTAACTTTCTTAAGATAAATTCTATGACCCCTTTATTTAAAGCCAACTTTCCAAACCTTATTACCAAAAACACAGCAAACTAAAACTGTTTACTGTATCTGAGTAGTTAGGATTACTTAAACCCTAACATCCATTAACTTCACAACCATTAAAAAGTATGTTTTTTTGTATTAAAGGTACAGTACAATGTGTCATTTTTGAGACTAGAGGGCACATATTCAAAACTTACGCCAACGCTGACTTACACCTCTCAAACAATGTAACTACATGTGGTAACGACGCATAGCGCAAGCTCTGTGATTGGTCAGCTTGATAGTGGTGACGAGCGTGGGCCTTGCCGAGAGCTGCGAGCCTGATGGAGCGATTGTTCACGCAACTGTTGAGTCGCGTGAAGAAGCTCCATATTGATCCTTTTGTTTTGTGTTTACCTTATGAATAAAGTTGTTGTATGTCCATGGTTCCTGCTTCCCAATGAGCGAGTTTGAGCTACTTGTAGTGTTCAGAAAAAACTAAACAAACTCGACAAAGAGGAACATAAAAACCTACTGCCTGCTAGTGTTTCTGAAGTGTTATTGCAGAGCAACACAAACAGCACATATATGTGTAAATGCATGACTATGCGCAAGGCAGCCGCCGTGGGTCACTCTGATCATTCAACGCAGAAGTATAAATCAGCTTATAGTCTGATGATGTTGTGACTGAGTGTTTCTTAGATAGTTTCTAATAAAATGCATGACATATTAAATTGTCTTTAGTATTACCATGGCTGTATTCAAAATTGGCACCTATAACCTCATTCACTTTTCCCCATATAGTCCACTAATATATAGTCAACAAACAAGTGTGCGAATTTGAGCACTGAGTGCACTGGAAGGGATGCCATTTTTGTTTGTGATTTGTTGTTGATAAATCCCTCAGACAGATTGGATTTTACACTTCTTGGTCAGAACCTGTCATAGTTTTAATTTAACACTTAACATTGAAACAAAGCATTTTAATGCTTATCATGTGTACAATTGTTAATTTAACAATTAAATGATAATTTATTTTAAAACTTAGACCGATAGGACTCCGCTGTAGATGTCATCTTAAGGTCAGACAAAGAAAATTCATTTACCGCACGAACACTTAAGTCACCTTTCCATTGCACACGACAAACGACAAGCAACAGGCTGGAAGTCATTCATTTCCAATGGGGAGTAGTCTGGGAGTATGCAGAAAATTTGGATCCGATTTGAGCTGCGGATAAAGTCGCCTTTCCACTGCACACGACATTTGGACACGACTGTCGGAATACGCCCCCTAATGGCAGTCGCACAGAATTTTCAGTTCTCATGTGCACCATGGGAGAGATGCTGTTCTCAGTGTCCGAAATCAAGGAGTGCAAAAGCAAGAGCCATTATTCTCTGTGCGTTCATCATGGGTGAATGAATGAATGTAGAAACTCATAGACCGCAAAAAAAATTGGAGAGAATGTGGAGACAACATAAAAAATTATATTTTATTACTTTATTACTTACATTTATGAATAGAAAGGTTTTTTTAATATGGACTTTTTCTGATTCAAAATATATATATAGTATTTCTCATCTCACGCACACCGACCTGCTTGGACAACACTGGAATACATCACATCCGGTTGGCCGGTCGCATACGGTCTAGTCGCAGTTCAAATATTTCAACGGATCCGCAGCTCAATTCGGATCCGAATTTTCCGCATACGGAGAAGATCGGAACTCCACTGGACTACTCTCCATTGGAAATGTATAAGGAGGCTTAAGTTCAAATATTTGAACTCTTGCGACTACACCGTATGTGACCGGCCAACCGGATGTGATGTATTCCTGTGTTGTTCAAGCAGGTCAGTGAGATGAGAAATAGGGTTTTTTTCGTTATTTTTTGAATCAGAAAAAAGTCTATATAAAAAAAAACTAACATTTCTATTCATAAATGGGTAATAAAATATATCATTATTTATAATCTTGTCTCCACATTCCCTCCAAAATTTTTAGCAGTCTATTATGACTTTCTACTATTCATTCATTCATTCATTCATTCAACCATGGTGAACGCGGGGAGAATAAAGGCTCTTGCTTTTGCACTCCTTTATTTTGGACACCATAATACGATGAGAATCAGCTTCCCATGGTGCATGACAAAACTGAATAATCGGTGCGACTGCCACAAGGCCGTAATCCGACAGTCCTGTCCGAATGTCATGTGCATTGGAAAGGTGGCTTTATACACTGCGTTATAGTCGTTGGCTGTACATTGGTTGTTCAATAATTTTTGCAGAGCATTGTGTGATTGACTGATTGCACTTCAGAACATCCACAATAGTGCTGGACACCATTACAAATAGTTGCTCCATCAAAGTGCACTATTAGTATAGGGTATAGGTGCAATTTCAAATTCAGAGGAGAATCAAATCCAGAAATCTAGAGTGTATGGCATTCATGTCATTGGTTAAAATAGCTTTTTTCTCAATTTCTCAATATTTTGGGATACATAAGTCAGCAAAATACATAACACTGTTCTTTTTGAATATTTGTACAAAAATCTTACATATTGTGCCATTACTATATTTTTATATATATATATATATATATATATATATATATACACACAGTTGAAGTCAGAATTATTAGCCTCCACTGAATTATTTTTTTTCTTTTTTAAATATTTCCCAAATGATGTTAAACAGAGTAAGGAAATTTTCACAGTATTATTTTTCAGTATTATGAAATATTTAATATTTAAATTTAAAAATGTAAAAATTTTAAATTTTTTAGTACCTCTTCTTTGTTTTATTTTGGCTAGAATAAAAGCTTTTTTATTTTTTAAAAGCCATTTTAAGGCTTTAAAATTATTAGCCCCCTTAAGCCTTATTTATTTCGATAGTCTACAGAACAAACCATCGTTATACAATAACTTGCCTGATTACCCTAACCTGCCTGGTTAACCTAATTAACCTAGTTAAGCCTTTAAATGTCACTTAAGCTGTATAGAAGTGTCTTGAAAAATATCTAGTCAAATATTATTTACTGTCATCAGGGCAAAGATAAAATAAATCAGTTATTATAAATAAGATATTAAAACTATTATGTTTAGAAATGTGTAGAAAAACTCTGCTCTCCGTTAAACAGAAATTGGGGAAAAAATAAACTGGGGCTAATAATTCAGGGGGGCTAAAACTTCAACTAACTGAGTAAAATTTGTATATTTTATTTCCAGCATGTCCACTATTTAATCAATGAAGACTTCTAGGTGGTAATAGATTGAGTTAAAAAGTGCTTTTCACTTCTGAATTCGAGTATACCACTGTTTTGGCATATATACTGTTTTTAACAGGAACTGAGTTTTAAATACAGATTATATCTTGAAGTTTAAGAGTTAAATCAGGTGTGTTTGATTAGGAAGATTTTGAAAATGAGTAATGTTGGTGTGTCTCCAGGAACAGGATTGGGAAACCCTGATGCAATCGATAATCTGATTAATATAATCAAATTATGAAAAGTCATTCTGATTGATGGGTGTCGTAATTCACTGTTTTTAGTTTAGCAAAGTTAAGCTCAAGAGCAGAATAATATAACTAGGAAACTAGTGTCCACACAACAGGTTTAATCAAAAACATAGGCAAACTCCCTTTTAATAACCAGTGCACAGACGATATGAGGAATTCACTCTTTAGGCTGGATGATGCTCTCGTCTTTCTTTTTTTAGACTCGGGCAGAGCTGCTTTGAAAGACAGTGCACACATTATTGTCTGCAGTATGTGAATGAGCAAGTAAGTGATGTGGGCTCTGTGTCCGCATATGCATCACACACGCCACCATTTATTAGAGCCGTGCACTAAGTACAGGCCATGTTATTGGATTTGAGTACCGAGTCCCAGACACGTTCTCTTGCGCTGGATATATATTAAGATGAAGCAATCTCATTTAATAACACCCAAACTAATAAAAGGCAGAGAAGATTGGAAATTAAATTTATGAATATTGCTCAGCAGCAGGGGTTAGCCCAAAAAGGCAGACGTGAGCTGTCAGTCTTGAAGCAGATGAGATCTTATGAGGTTGAGACGGGCTCCTGGAGAAACAGGAAGACACTCTGGCACAACCTTCAAACGCAGCAACACAGAAAGTACTGTGACTTATCTGAGGTCTCAGAGTCACCATATTAAACAGGAGTGAATTACACAGCTGAACATATGCTCCTTGTGTAAATTCACAAAAGTCTATGTATGCTAGAAGATAGATCACTTCATATGTCATGTTGAGCTTTATTATGCATGTATGAGACATACTCTGTGGAAGATTTTTTCAGCAGATTTTTGTTTTCTAGAACAGACAAAAATAAAACAGAAAAATAATTTATAGATTACATACAATGATTAATTATTGTTGTTGTTTTTAACTTTATTACTATGGACGCTCATTTCCATTGTGTTTGTTGCACAAAATTACAACTCATTAGTTTGTTATGGATTAGGCCTCAATTTACATCAGTTATTCTGGTATTTCTAGTTCATATGGCACACAGAACGCAATTGTTTATTTTATTTATTAATTTTTTTGTCACTTATTAATTATGTATATTCAGTTTTCCTGATCTAAATTTAAAAAGCATGATTTACTTTCTATTGTGCAAGAAAAATGCATACAATACCTATATATATATATATATATATATATATATATATATATATATATATATATATATATATATATATATATATATAGAAATGAATACTTTAAATAAATTTACTTTGTGTTATTTTTGTGTTATTTATCAGCCTTGAGCATATTTTATTTATTTATGAATAATTATTTATTATGAACGCTCATATCCATTTTTTTAAAGCAGTTTTATTTTTGTCAACTTGTTGGCTTGTTGTGAATTAGACCTCAATTTACATCAGTTATTCTGGTCTCTCTAGATTGTATGGCACACAGAATGCAATTGTTTATTATTATTATTAATTTGGTCTCTTATTTATTATCTATTCAGTTTTCCTGGACCAAATTTTAAATCCATGATTTACTTTCTATTGTACATTTTTATATAAAAAAGACACACAATAAATTATATGAATTTAGAAATAAAAGATATATAGATAATTTGAAATTAATATTATAAATGATTACTTTGGGTTGTTTTTTTAACAGCCATGTGCATGTCTATTATTTATTTTATTTAATACTAATTATGCAATTTATATTTTTATACCAGCCGCTTCAGGAAAAATTTATAATTCAAGAATTCAATTATGTAAACTAAATGTAGCAATATAAAATGTATCGATTACAGTTCTGTATCTTATTTTCTCTATATGCTATTATAAAATAACACATACGCAATTCCAGTGATGGGGCTAATATGCACCCTTTGTATTTTTATTTATTTATTGTTGTCTTTTCTATATATATATATATATATATATTTTTTTTTTTTTACTAAAAATGAAGATAGGCCTATTTACTGGGAGCCCTCAAATTTTCTGGGATCCTATACAGCTGTTTACCTCACTTATTGGTTCAATCTGCACAATATATCTTTCACAATTGTTAACTATAAAACGATTATACCTATTTGTTTTTACAAAGTACACTAACATGAATTTTTTGATCTTGAGGATCCGGCTACCTGAGCGGCTTGTCTGCTGATTGGCTGCAGGAATCGATCCTCGCGGCCGTCTTCCGCCGCACTTCCTAAAAACCTCCAACAACAGATGCAGCCAGAAGCGCGATTGATTAGCCAGCGAGTCTCTTTCGGAAACATATTATTTATGTGTGTATGTAGATAAGTTAGACGTCCATTACTGTGATTACCTCTGAGAGCTGGTGGAAGAACAGATGCTCAAGGACAGCTCATTCAATATTACTTAGCGAGAGCACCTGTCCACATCTGAGCGGAGCAAGAGAGGAGATGCCTGAACAACAAAGCACTTTAATGTATTCGTCGTTAATTTTTGCCAGTCCTAATCAATAACTAGACGTCGTAAGTAACCTACTCTGGAAAGGCAATTATTAGGGGAAAATATTGCTTATAAACTGAACATTGAACGTAAACATGACCTGAAGGATAGGCTTAAGGACACGAGAGGGCGCTGTAATGCAGCATTTTACATTTGAAGGGTCGACCGTCTCAAGCCTCAAACAATATTCTGTAGCCTACTATAACAATATGGTTTATTCGGAATAACAAATGAACATCATTGTGATGAAAATGTGTAACTCGTGATTATGGAACTATATATCCTATAGATCAGTGGTTTTTCTTTTAAAGGGCCAAAAAATAAACTTGATTAAGGGCTGGGCTGAAGTTAAATATACCAACCCTGCTGAAAAAATCCAGCTTAAACCAGCCTAGGCTGGTTGGCTGGTTTTAGAGAGATTTTGGCCGTTTCCAGGCTGGTTTCCAGCTATTTCCAGCCTGGTCTTAGCTGGTCAGGCTGGAAAATAACCAGCTAAATCCAGCTAAAACCAGCCCATTTAGCTGGTATTGGTATTGGCTGGTATTGAAAACATAATTAACGATGCAGTACCATTTTTAATGTTTTATAATAAACTTATTATAGTAAAAACATAAACAATTACATTTATAACACAATAGAGTTCAATGCTGAATACTTCAAGTCTAATTAATTTACATCTTTTAAATGAGACATTAATTTCAGTTGGCTTTTTGTAGCTCTTGAATTAAACAAAGAAACAAAAGGTTACGTTAAACTCGAAATGACGATCTTTGTCTAAGCCATTTGCTCTTAACAAACTCCCCATCATTCTCTCTATCTTTTGAGATGGGATGGCAGGCCAAATCAAAGGTTACCATGGGCCAACTTTGGCCTGTGGGCCCTACTTCGGGCACCTCTGCTATAAACCATTTTTAGGGATGTAAACAAAAACAATGGTCCCAGCATATTTCCTGTTTTACATTTTTAATTTCTCTAGCTTACGAGAATCCAAAAAGATCCACATATTGATAAATAAAGTTATGATAGCTGTTTTAACATTAAGTTATGATTGAATTGCCTATTGTTACAGTTATTAAATAGTTTGATAGGGCCAATGACATCACCATACTCCAAGATATAATCTGTACTTCTGGTGTCTTTATTCTTCTAGCAGGGGTGTCAAACTCAGTTCCTGAAGGGCCGCTGCCCTGCACAGTTTAGTTCTAAACCTGCTTCAACACCCTTAACTGTAGGTATCAAACAAGACTGAAGGACCTAATTAGTCTGAGTTGGTGTGTTTAATTAGGGTTGAAAAACTGTGCAGAGCTGCGACCCTCCAGGAATTGAGTTTGACACATGTGTTCTAGAGGGTAGATGAAAAGTAGCCTAGTAGGCAGTCAGACATTAGAATTGGTAATACAATCTATATATAGACCATCTTTATAGATCTATATATATGAAAATAAAAACAATGGTCCCAACGTATTTCCTGTTATACTCTTTTATTTTTATAGCTTCCGAGAATCCAAAAAGAACCATGTTAAGTTATGATTGAATTGCTTATTGTTACAGTTATGAAATAGTTTGATAACAAGCAGGAAATGTTCATGGGCCAATGACATCACTACATTGAAATGGTCTATAGGCTACTGCCTTTTGTGTCCGATGCTTGTACTATGGAAGCGGGGAATATAATATCTTTATAGGTTACATGCATACATACATATATCTACGTACTGTACATCATATTGCTGTTTGCATTTGACTCTGGTGACCCCTAGGTTAGCCATTGCGCCTAGTTACATCACCTGGTAGATTTAGGCAACTGCAAATGTCCTAATTAAAAGACTGTAGTGTTCACCCAATAGCTTACTTAAATTGCATTATTTTCTGTCTTGTGTTTTTACCTCAATAGATTTGTTAGTAAAACAACTCGAACAACACTAATAACTGTAGCCTATGCAAGGCTTGGTAATAAAACATGGCAACAGGGTGCTTGGAAATATTGGCTATATATACTACAATAAAAGACAACAGTTTATTTAAAGATGTGATAAATAATAGCTTCGCAGTTCCCTCAAAATGAATTAAAATAACCTGTTTAAACGTTTTATACAGCCTACATTTTATGCATTTCTTTCAACTGAACACGTCTATTTAAAGTTCTGCAGCAATCCTACACTCACTTCTATTAGCTTCATGCACAGACTTCTGTTGAAACACACGCAAAAGCATAATTCATAACACAAAACGAAATGAAAAGTTTAAGTGAAACAATTTGCATCGGGATTGGATTAAATGTTAATTCGTTCCCAAACTAAGCTCCTAACAATCTACTCCTCCATTTTTTCCCTGTGATTATTTTTTCCACACGGATGCGCCCATTCATTAAACTAAAATTATAAACATAAAGGATATCTCGGTATTAATATTTCCTCTTTTTGTTAAAGCTCAATCAACCATAATGTCCTAATTTTTCTCTCCGAACCTCATTTCGCATTATCTCGCTAACCAAAGATGGGTGTCCCAAAAGGGATTTATTTCATTTATCGGGATTATTGAATTAAATTAAACTAGACACTTAACGCAGTAAGGGAACAGAGAGCCCGTCTACTTAAAGCTGCACTTAAGTGTGATTTAGACAAAAGCAGTCGACTTTCTATTCAACGGGCATCTGCAGTCAACTGCTTTTGCCTATATTATAACAATGGTCGTCAGGAAAGAAGTGAGAGTATGTTTGATGGTATAACGATTTGTGTAATTTTTACTTTAAATATCAGCAAGTCAATAAGAAAAAGAATTAAGAGATAGTTAAATTGAGCGTATTTTATAGCCTATTTGCAAACAGCAATAAAAAAACACGCGATAGGCCCAATAAATGTATGAAAATGTCCTTAAAATGTTTATGTCCCTAAAAAGAAAATGAATTACTAACGAAGTCCAGTGTTTCAGAAAACCTCAATTGAGCTTCTAAACAAATTAGAAAACAAGATCAAGTTCTTCATGAATTGAAAGCCTTTAATAATATAATATTCGCGGAGAGAATACGTACCCGACCTGGAGCAGTTCAGCTCATGAACAGCAGGTGGCAGCCTTTCTCTATCATTCACTTTTCTCTCCTGGCGTGAACTTATAAACTCCTTTTCTGTGATGTTGCTTTTTTCCCCAAGCCTCAGAGCTCATGCCTGTGAAACGACTCCCTATTAAATGATTTTAAAAGGCAGCACCACGGTTATAACCATCATCTCCCCAAAGCTGATGCCACACACAACACCATGTGGCGGCTGCCGCAAACAAAGGCATGACACTTTTCTCCCCGATCGCCACGGTTACAGCCCCAGTCCTGCCAGAGGCAATTACAGCCCAAACCAAGTGTGAGGTCGGAGAAAACCCAATCACCGCTAATAAGATCAAGACCTAATGCCGTACCACCCTCCAACACCTCTCTCTCCTACATTTCTTTCTTTTCTTCCTTTGGTGTGTTGTCGTGCCTGCGCTTGACCAACAGCAAATTGGTATTTCACACACTCGAGAACTAGAAATTGCTGTTTTCACTTTAGATTTGCAGTAAATATCAATGACTATATTCATGTTCATTCAGTGAACCAAAAATTATGGTTTTGCTTCCCATGCATAGAATTTCACAATTCTGGGTCAGAATAGGCTACGTCTAAAGTGATTTGACATCTGACATCCATAAACTGATATCTAATGTATGTTATTAAATGAATAAATTTGTTTTTAATAGCAAGTTAGCATCACATACAGTGCGATCAGTGAGGGCCAATTTCTGTGCTTGTCTATTCCGATTCTTTATAGGGAACATTCATAGTATAGCATGAAGTTCTTTTGACTCTACGGATTGCAGATCAAACGACAGGGTGGGCAAACAGTAAAGTTTGAATTTACAAGTTTGACAATCTTTATAGTGGATCAAAAACATATACAGTAGCAAAGTCAGTTTATTCAGACTTCCAAGCAAATGACTTTTAGAAACCTGGTCTTGAATCAAAAACAAAGCCTGACCTGTAAAAATTGATTCTTATTCATTCTTTATAGTGAATCGAAAACAGTAAAATTTGATTTTCAAGCTTGGCTCTTCTGGTTTATTTTAGTAAAAAATGCTTCGTGAACAGTGAAGTCAGATTCCTGATTGAAAATTTACTAGCTAGTTATTTTTTATAGTAAAAAAAAATCATGCATCAAATCTTAAACCAGATCTTGACTCTTGGTTCTGTTAAGCAAATCCAAAAACTTCTGTTTAAAATCAGAACCCCAATAGAAACGTTTGCTAGTTGCAACTTTAAATGAATCAACAGAGTGCAGTACAACCATTAGAGTCAGATTTCTAGGTTAGACTTGTCAGGTTCTTTATAGATCAAAAATGTTTAGCATGACCAGTGGAGTTTGATTCTAAAGTTACTTCTGATATGAACTGGTGGTTTTTACTAAACTGAAAACAGCAAGACAAGTCTAATTTCCAAGCTTTACGAACTGGTACTTTTTAGTGAATCAGTGTCATACAGCTTGATGTGGATTTTGATTCTTGAATGAAGATTATTCAATAATTTTTCTTCAGCTTTGTCCCTTATTTATTAGGGGTCACTGCAGCGGTATGAACTGCCAACTATTCTGGCATATGTTTTACGCAGCCGATGCCCTTTCAGCCACAACACACATACACTCTCGCATTCACGCTCGCACTCACTCATACTCATACCTCCAATGGGGAATATGTACACAGACTTTTAATTTCTGTCAGCCAGCCTCAGTGCTTCCGGTTAATTGTCATCCCATACAAAATTGCTTGTTTAAGGTCTGATTTCTTTAAAGAAAAAACTGCGATCATCACTGCATGGCTGAGATACGATATAAAGTGGGTATCAGACCAAACAAGAAGCACTGCATTAAATTATATTTTCCGCACCATCTCTTTAAAATATGGAAATTGTTTGACCCCAGTATTTTCAATGGAGTTTCTGTGCTAGCCTGATGCTAATGACGGTGTCTGCATTTAAACGGTCTTTTGTCTCTTTTTACACTTTAACAACCAAATGGATGCTTAAGTCTATTTTACTGATTATATTTGAAGTACATAACAACATTGATGCTGTAAAAGGAACCTAATGAAATTGAAAAAAGTCACATAAAGCTTTCACTGGAAGTTCATCATTGGCTAAAAACTCTAGATGTGCATATAGCCCATTCACCTATAGCACATGTCTTTGGACTGTGGGGGAAACCAGAGCACCCAGAGGAAACTCGCGCGAACATTGGGAGAACATGCAAACTCCACACAGAAATGCCAGTTGGCATAGCCGGGACTTGAACCAGCAGCCTTCTGCTAACCACTGAGCCGTCTCAGTGCTAACCACTCTGCCTTGAACGAAGATTAAAGATTTAATATTCTTTTTCAGTCAGTCACAAACACAAAAGAGATTTTCAAACAAGACATATATTTATAGACATATATTTAAGTAATAAGGTATTAGATACTGCTACAGTAGGCCTATAATAAATCAAACTTTAAATAGAGCTAACTCAGCAGTCCTTTTTGCTTTGTTACCAAAACTTAACACAAGGACTGATCGTTCCACCAGATCTGCAACAAATAGATGTTTGCCATTACCGGCTTTTAAAAACTTACAGTATGGACAGAGATCTTTCTTTTATGTATTCACAAAAGCCTGGAATGAGATTCCACAACATCTAAAAACAATACCAACATTAAGACTTTTTTTAAAAACCCATGCTCGTCATCTGATGGTCAACTATCGCTGTAGCCACTGAGTTAGTAGCCTGCTTCCCTTTATTTTGTATGTTTGGTGATTGTTTGTACTGTTCTCATGTGTTGATGGATGAGATGGCAAGTGTGTCTGTGCCATGTTTTTATCTTCTGCAGAGCAGGAACCTGCTGAAAAACAGCAGTTATGTTGAGTCAGGCCCGATTATCTTTTAATCTTTTCCTGTTTAAAAATGATAAATAAATAAATAAATAAATAAATAAATAAATATTGTGAATATGCAACTCCTTCTTACCCACGTTTATGAATGGCACACGTACAAGAATTTAAGCATCTTAGCATCATAGTCCTTACTCCTTGCTACTTCCAGGCAAACGCATTGCATGTGAAACATTTGCAATAATAATGACATTGATATAAAATAACATTTTGGGCCAGTATTTAAATTTTTAATTCATCATTATGATTTTTATCATTAATATTTGTTTGGAGTAAGAATGTGTTGACGAGAAGCTTCAATATGAGCTCAGTACATAAACGTTTGTTAATAAACAGCTGATGACTTGAAAAATGTACAGTCCGTCTTCTATTTTTAAGCATCTTTACAAATAAAAATCAATTTTGGTGTGAGCTCTCTTTTGACATTCAAATTGTAAAAAATGCTGGTATAATTAAGGGTGGCATGATGGCTCAGTGATTAGCACTGTTGCCTCACAGCAAGAAAGTCGCTGGTTCGAGTCCCAGCTGGGCCAGTTGTTATTTCTGTGTGGAGTTTGCATGTTCTACCTGTGTACATGTGGATTTCCTCGAGGTGCTCTGGTTTACCCCACAGTTCAAAGACATGCGCTAAACAGTAGGTGAATTCGGTAAATTGGCCGTAGTGTATGAGTGTGTGTGTGTGTGTGTGTGAATGAGTGTATGGGTGTTTCCCTGTACTGGTTTGCGGCTGGAAGGGCATCCACTGTGTAAAACATATGCAGAAATAGTGACTAAGCCGAAGGAAAATAAGTGTTATAATTAAAATGGAAATGACAGAGATTTTTGTATCTGGAAAAAGTTGACATAAATTTTAGGTCGATTTAGATTTGGAATCAGATTCAATAAGGGCTAGGTGATTAATCAAAATGAAATTGCAAATGTGGTAATTTTACATACAGCATTTACTACACAGAGTCGTAGTTCACTGAGAGGCTATGCAAACAGCTGTCACAGAACAATAATCTCAATGCCATTATTGACTAATAAAATGAATTTCAAATTTAAAACAGATTTTTGCATAGCTTATCAGTGAACTATGACTCCATTTGAGCGCACATGCTGGAGTTTTTGTAAAACCAGCAAAATGCGTATGAAAATTGGCTTTGATTAATCTCCCAACACTAGTTTAATAATTTCAATTCCATTCATTCATTAATTTTCCTTTGCCTCAGTCCCTTTATTTATCAGGGGTCGCCACAGCGGAATAAACCGCCAACTTATCCAGCATATGTTTACACAACGGATGCCCTTCCAGTCACAACCCAGCACTGAGAAACACCTATACACTCTAACATTCGCACACATACACTAAGGCCAATTTAGCTTGTTCAACTCACCTATAGCACGTGTCTTTTGATTGTGGGGGAAACCCACGCGAACACAGGGAGAACATGCAAACTCCACACAGAAATGCTAACTGATCCAGCCAGGGCTCAAACCAGCGATCGTCTTGTTGTGAGGCGATCATGCTAGCCACTTCGCCACCGTGTCCACCTAAATTAGTCTTTGCTTGGGTGTAATTTTTCCCCCCAAACTTTAACAGAGTCTAAAAATCTTGACAGTTCTGTGGGTCACATCTATGAACTCTGATCTTTAGTGCTTAATGTCTATTGGATTCAGGTCAGGTGATTGTCTGGGCCATTTTAGCAGCTGTATTTTTGGAATACAACAAACCGGAACACTTGGAGGAAACCTACACGAACACATGGAAAACATGCAAACTCAATATTTCAATCTAACCATGTAATATCCTGAGATTTTTGTTTTGGCTAGTAGAATTCTGAGTGATTGGTAAGTTTAAAAAAGTCGAATTTGCCACTGAGTAAATAAAGATGTTTTCTAAAATCACTGAATGTAACACATTATTATGCATTATGAAATTTTCGAAAGAATTAAAGAGGCGACTATAAGCCAGTCAACCACCAGAGCCTCAGCATGTGTCAGGTGTTGAATGCTTGGCACAGAACCGATACCAGAGACATCACGCTGTGCTACTGCCTAAACAACCCAGAACAACTTCAGGTCCTTCTGCTATAGGAACCTCAATACATCTTCTTTTTCAAAGAGACAAACAGACGAAAAACCAAGAAAGTGTTCTTATATCAGCATGTTCATAACGTCCTTACTCTAACCTGCTGCTCTGGGAGACGAGGACATTAGTGACAATGGGAAATCAGAGCATCTGTGAGCTGATGCAATGGATGAATATGTATAAGGTTCGTTCTCTGTTTCCGTCTCCCTCCCCCCGGTGGCCTCACACAGCCGCAGTTCTGCTCAGGGAGGCCGCACTTCACGTGTGTACCATCGCTGTCATTCTGGCAGCTTGCTAAATAATTTGTGCTCTGTTAGTGGGGTCATTGGATAGAGAAGCTGAACTCTGAATAATTTATCCACAGATACAATCTGAGCTGCCCTCTCTCATATCCTTCAGCTTTCCGTTGGTGGCTGTGCGCACGCTCGCACACAAACCTGTTACCGCTAACACGTTAATTTAGATGGAAATAAGCACCGACAAAATGGGAAATACAGGCCTGGCGGACTTTGTCCTGATTGTGACCCAGAGGATCTGCGAGAATCTCATCGTCTTCCATTAACACTGCAAAAATTTGCCTGTGGTTTATGTGGACGGAAAGAAGACAAAAGGCAGCATGGCCGATGGGCTTTGTATACCTACCTAATTGCTTTTCATTATTAAGCAGACAATGGGAACCTGAGGAGAAGGATGAAAGGAGTACAGTTGTTCTTGTTAGGGTTGAAATGTACTGTATTGATGTGGCTGTGTCTCAGATGTGCTGAAACAAATAGCGAATCGCACCTGATGGCTTGTCGCGCCTCCCGCAGAATATTAATGAGAGCATCCTTCATTACAGTGAGATCAGACACTTGGACAGAAAGAAATGCACACCTGGACACCACACACACTTGAATACTGAACATAGAGCAGATGAACCTCCTGTAGAGCTTTTTGTCAAGAAATCAAGGTTTTTGGATCCTGGAACGGAGCACAATGGGGGTGGACACGTTCTCGTTGGCTTGCTTGCAGTTTTCTGCATTCATTTTCTCCACAGGAACCTGAAAATTACCCAACAAGCCAGATTTGCCAGATCTGAGAAGAATGACATTATTAATAAATTTGATTCAAAGCACAAAAAAAATCATTAAATAATCAAATAGGAATAAAAAATCTTTACAACAACTAATCCCATTTGTTTTAAGTATGATTTGACAGATATTATTTTAAGAAAAAGAGAGTAAAATATTAATCTTGTTCAGTTAAAAAGGTTTAATAAATGCAAGCAGTTATAATTATGACACATCCATACCAATATGATAACAAGACAGGATATGAGATGAACAATATGGTTGAAATCAATTTCAGAATTACTTTTTTACAACCACACTAAATTGACTGACTATAAAGAGCTTGACAATTTAAAGCAACTATGTGTAAAATTGTGGAATCCTTGTTTTTAGCATCACCAGTGGTCATTAATTGAATTGCAGCCATTAATTTATCAGCTTGTTAAGTGTGACATCATGTGTCACGGCTTCCGGGTTCAATTGCTATATCAAACTCTATGGGGAAACTCGTCAATTAGTAATAATAAACATTTACAAAGCAATGTATTACTTTCGAAAATCATGATCAAAATATACATGTCCATGCCTAATATCAGATGGTCAGAAAGTGATACATTTTTTATAAATTGTTAAAATATTGTTGTTTGTGATGCAGCAAGCCCAGAGACTGATTTTAGCTCAGGATTTAATATAAAATTCACTTTAATGTGTGATATGACTAAAAAGTGGTCGTAAATGAATATTTTCTCAATTCAAATGAGTTGGACCTGGAAACAATACTCCATACATCACAGATACATCATGACTTAACAAGCGGATCACTAGTGCTTGCACACGTAAGCAACATTTAGATGAAAATATAATATGCAATGAAAGCCTCTCTCAAGTAAGTTCAGCAATTTCGCACCATCATGTCAACATATGAGCGAGGTGTGTAAATATCACATAAGCTTGATTTTCTCGAAAAAGACTTCACACAAAAATTCTTATACATCTATCAATTTCTATCCATTTGGTGTTGATGCTAACATCACTGTAGTTATCTCAACCCAGGCTCATTCTGAAAATGTTGCCCTATATACATTTCTGCAGAGTGCCAAGTACTGTATGTCCCAAGAGGTAAATTTTTTTGCAGTTTTTGTTTTTGCAAATCTACCAGAGGCCACTGTGTACGCTTTCTGAGATCTAAAATTTCATTCACGTCTGCTGTTCTCGCGTAAATCCACCAGAGGCTGCTGTCGACTGACTGATCGACTGACCCACCCTCCTCCTTCCCTAAATCCAACCAATAGTGTTTTCAAAAGCACAGATTGACCCGCCCACCCCCTTCCCTAAACCCAACCGACACTTAAAAAGGAATCCCGAAAAAGAAAAGTCCTCGCCAGATTTTTTACGTTTTCAAATTTTACCACATTCTCACCCTGTTATTTACTTGTTTATTTAATTTTTTGGCTTCTCTGTTTGTCTTACCTGCTTTCTGGAACCGTTCTTTGCCAGATTCGAATCCCGTTGTCGTGGTCAACTCCTCTCTGTGTCTCAAGTCCACTGACGTACATGGCGAGCTAACTGGACAAACTGGTAACAGTGGAAAAGCAGTCCATATGGAGGAAAGTGGTCAACTGGTAAGTGCGAAAAGGAACAGTGTCATACCACCCGTATCGTTCAATTTAAAGATAAAATGCAGCCATACGTACTTCTGGCTCCATAATTCGCCATCCCCAGAAATGTATATAGGGCTATGTTTTCAGATTGAGCCCATGTTGTGTTATCTTCATAATTATCAATCTAGACTAGCTGTAAATAAGCCTTTTATAGCCGTCTCATACACAACCAACTGAAAACATGACACAAGTTCAAAATATATGCCCTAAGCTTACCTAAAACCTCATTCATACAAGCACATGTTTTTCTAGTTTTTCCTTTTTCTGTACACAAAGAAGGACCTCACAACAGCTCTGGCGAACCACCGGCAGAACGATCAGCCAATTACCACTGAAAATCCCCAACAGACAATTACGAGAAGGGAAGAGCAAGACAAAAAGCAGTAAAGTGGCCAGTCACCAGATAACCGCACTATGTTGGATGTGTCTCTCTCTATCAGAGCTCACCAGTGTGGCGGGCAGACTTGACTGGTTCCCACCACAAGAGAACTTTAAACTCGGGACATCCTGTTTGCTGCGACCAGCAACTACAAATGACATAATTACACTAAGCCAATACAGATCACTCATTGTATTACTGTCCCTGAGAATCCCTCGCCATGCAACAAATTTTGTCTAAACAAAACTTAAGTACAGCATTTCTGTGGCTAAGGGCTGTGGATTACAATATGTTCCTGTTGCTTCCCATCCGAATTGCATGTAAAGCCATAATGTGCTAATTTTACCCATCCTACAAAGATGAATTTTTCCAATAAGCCCAATTAGTGCGACCCTCCACCTCTCACACTGCTGATAATGAATTGTCAGCTAATCTATCCCATCCCATGGACATTAGTTGTCTGGAAGCATAAGCTAATATGAGCGCTATAGCCTCATTTTCCAGATCTGTGCTCACATCGCACGCCTCTCACTTAACGCTCCAAGTCAGATGTGCCCGAGCCACAGCTTTAATATATCATGCAAAATTAGGTCAATATTAATAAAGCACAGATCCAAATGAACGCTCCACATATGCTGGAAGGATGGAGGTTTTAATAGAGGAAAGGTGTGTGGAATAAATTGTGCATCATATGAGCTGGAAAACGAAGGCCGCTTTTAGCAACCGAATGGGTGGAGGCATGAGAAGAAAGGATGCAGTTGAAAATCCTCCATAAATCATGACGTTTTACCTCAAACCAGTCCACAGATGAGAAATGCGAGTTTACGGGAATAACTCTGACTGTGAACAATGCTGCAGTGTGTTTGAGGGGGAGCGTGTTTGTGTGGCGGATCTGGAAGCACTTTGCGTCCAGCTTTTCTTTTGTTTTAGTCTGGACAACTGTCCTTTGAAAGCTGCTCGCATGTTCATAAATTCAAAGTGCTCTTGGATGACGATCTTGTCAACACACTCTCATGAGGAAACAACACTCTGGAGACTTTTATCATTCTTGGGCTGCATGACACCACCGTGATGCAGCATTCAACTCATTTCAGAGGTTTCCATAAACCTAGATGAAACTTATAGAGCTTAAGTATTTTTTCATGGTTTTTGAGATGCTATCTGCAACACAATAATTTTTTGTGGACTGAGTTTTATATTTGTACTCTCTAAAAGTATTAAGCAGTTTCTATAACACTAGGTTAATGTATTTAAGCCTTCTGAAGCCAAAAAAAAAATTTGATTGAAGTATTTTTTTCTCATGTGAACAATTAGAAAAGCACCTTATAAAAATAATATAGTACTTTGTTTTATTAGTATATTCAAGTCATCTCAAGCCAAACTATTTTCTTCACTTCACTTTTTCCACCTTTTTTTTGTCACAGCCTCATTTCAAAATCGATTAAATTCATTTATTTCCTCAAAACTTTACAGACAATACCCCATAATGACAATGTGAATTTTTTTTTTGAAATTGTTGCAAATTTATTAAAAATAAAAAACCCTGAAAAATCACATGTTCATAAGTATTCACAGCCTTTGCCGTGAAGCTCTAAATTGAGCTCAGGTACATTCTGTTTCCACTGATCATTCTTGAGATGTTTCAGCAGCTTAATTGGAGTTCACCTGTGGTAAATTCAGTTGATTGGACATGATTTGAAAAGGCATACACCTGTCTATATAAGGTTCCAGGGTTGACAGTGCATGTCAAAGCACAAACCAAGTAAGAGGACAAAGGAATTGTCTGTAGACCTCCAAGACAGGATTGTCTCGAGGCGCAAGGCTGGGGAAGGTTACAGAAAAACTTCTGCTGCTCTGAAAGTTCCAATGAGCACAGTGGCCTCCATCATCCAGATGTTTGGAACCACAAGGACTCTTCCTAGAGCTGGCCAGCCATCTAAGCTAAGTGATCATGGGAGAAGGCCCTAAGTCAGGGAGGTGATCAATAACCTGATGGTTACTCTGTCTGAGCTCCAGCGTTCTTCTGTGGAGAGAGGAGAACCTTACAGAAGGACAACCATCTCTGCAGCAATCCACCTATCAGGCCTGTACGGTAGAGTGGCCAGACGGAATCCACTCCCCACCTGGAGTTTGCCAAAAGGCATCTGAAGGACTCTCAGACCATAAGAAAAATTCTATGGTCTGATGAGACTACAATTGAACTCTTTGGAGTGAATGCCAGGCGTTACGTTTGGAGAAAACCAGGCACCGCTCATCACCAGGCTAATACCATCCTAACAGTGAAGCATGGTGGTGGCAGAATCATGTTGTGGGGATGTTTTTTAGCAGCAGGAACTGGAAGACTAGTCAGGATAGAGGGAAAGATCAATGCAGCAATGTACAGAGACATCCTGAATGAAAACCTGCTTCAGAGTGCTCTTGACATCAGACTGGGGTGACGGTTTATCTTCCAGCAGGACAATGACCCAAAGCACACAGCCAAAATATCAATGGAGTGGCTTTACAACAACTCTGTAAATGTCCTTGAGTGGCCCAGCCAGAGCCCAGACCTAAATCCTACTGAATATCTGAAAATGGCTGTACACCGTCGCTTCCCATCCAACCTGATCGAGCTTGAGAGGTACTGCAAAGAGGAATGGACAAAAACTTCCAAACACAGGTGTGCCAAGCTTGTGGCATCATATTCAAAAGACTCATCAACAAAGTATTGAGCAAAGGCTGTGAATACTTATGTACATGTGATTTTTCACTTTTTATTTTTAATAAATTTGCAACAATTAAAAAAAAAATCTTTTTTCGCATTGTCATTATGAGGTATCGTGTGTAGAATTTTGAGGAAACAAATGAAGTTAATCCATTTTGGAATGAGGCTGTAACAAAAAAAATGTGGAAAAAGTGAAGCACTATGAATACTTTCCGGATGCACTGTAATATAGCCTTTTAAAACAATACATGATTTTTCTAAAACAGGAGTAAGGAAATTATTTCTAATTTCTAAAGCACTCTTCAAATTTAAAACATTAAGAAACCGTGAAAAGAAATGCATTTATGTTCTGTGGAAAATGAACTAATCTCCCTCATGCGTATTTCAGACTACTACTGTACATTTAATTGATAGCTGCTGGTTACATGAAATAAAACACACAGAGATTTAATTGGCATAAAACATAACATTATCATTGTTAAAAGCTGGATTAAAACCTTAATCCGAGCAAATTTACAGACAGCTCTTCTTGCAAAAAGATGGTCTCTGGGTAAATGCCCCTAATAGAGAATTACGTCTGGCATACTGAAAGACAGAAACACACAAGGATGAAGAGAAGTAAATAAATAAATAAATAAATAAAGCCCATACTTAATCTGCAAAAAAAGAAGATTTGGTCCAATTTATACATGTTGTTTTTCACACAGAATATATAAGAATATATAAGAGGTCCAGCAAGACACATTATACTAAACTTAATGTACTGTATGTTCCAAAAAAGAAGTTGCACTTGACAAAATTGCATTGTTGAGAGATATATCACATTTTAGATGCATTTAGGTTTAAGTCATTTTAATATAAATTGAATTAAGAACAAATGTAAAATAGGCTAGATAAAACTAAACATTCTAAATATGTTTTCAAAACTGGTTGAATGAAAATATCTATAAAAAATTATATATATGTATATATATATATATATATATATATATATATATATATATATATATATATATATATATATATATATATATATATATATATTTTTTTTTTAATGTATTTATTTTTTTTATGTCCCTGTAGCATCAAATTTGAATAAACCTTCCACATATCATGGAAGTTTGGAAATAAAATGGTTGATTAGTGGGGTGAAAAGGTTAATGAATCATGACATTTGTAAATAACATATCACCTACTCTTGTCTAATCCAGGGGTGCGCAAACTTTTTTGTATGAAGAGCCAAAAAACATTGATCAAATATCATAGTTTTAAGTTTCCATAGGTAATTTCCTCAGTTATTTCATAATATTGAAAAAAAAAAAATATATATATATATATAGAAAACATTAATTTAAATCGTATTAACTAATGCAGTACATATTTTTAATTATAATATATTACAATAAAAACATAAACAATAACATTTAATACAGTATTTAATGCATTGAATCTGTCACTGAAGCAGAATCTGCCTTTTCCTTCATTTGCTCACTGATGTCTCTGCATCAGTTTCATGGTAGTTCACTTTTTGTAGCTCATCAATAAAATCAACAAACACAAGGTTACATTAAAATAGAAATGACAGTCTCTACCCCATCCAAATTGTTCTCCCTCTCTTCTAAGATGGGATGGTGGAGAAAATTAAAGTTTACCATGGGCCAACTTTGGCCTGTGGTCCCTAGTTTGGGCACCTCTGATCTAATCTAACCATTGGTGTTAAATTATGTGCAATTAAAACACACCTGATGAAGCAACCATGCCATTTTACTTTCTCTCAAGATTCAAACCTGTTTCACATCATGTTACATTGTGCCAGATGAGCTACTGAGCAAGTTTACTATGTTGGTAAGTGCTAAAAGAACCATGTGGAATTTAGTTTACAATATGAAATCTGATATATGGTCATATATGAACATATATGAATTGGGAATGCTAAAATTGACCGTATTGTGTGTGAATGAGTGTGTATGGATGCTTCCCAATGATGGGTTGAGGCTGGAAGGGCATCCACTGCGTAAAACATATGCTGGATATGTTGACGGTTTATTCCGCTGTGGCGATCCCAGATTAATAAAGGGACTAAGTTGAAAAGAAAATGAATGAATGAATATAACTATTATTCATTCAATTTATTCATTCATTTATTTTTATTTGGCTTAGTCGCTATTTCAGAGATCACCACAGCCAGATGAACCGCCAACTATTCCAGCATATGTTTTACGCAGCAGATGCTCTTCCGGCTGCAATCCAGTATTGGGAAACACCTATACACACTCATTCAAACACATACTCATATACTACAGACAATTAGCTTACACAATTCACCTGCACCACATGTCTTTACACTGTGGGGGAAACCGGATCACCCAGAGGAAACCCTCCCCAACATGGGGAGAACATGCAAACTCCACACTGAAACGCCAACTTCCCCAGCCGGGAACCAGCTACCTGCTAGCTGTGAGGCAGCAGTGCTAACCACTGAGCCACCATGCCACCCTATATAACTATTATTTCAAGCCTAAACAAATGTACCTAAATTGAATCTGAAAGTACTGGTGGATAGGAAATGGGCTATGCAAACACTAATGTTACAGAACTATTTCAATGAAATTTTAGTATGGACTGTCATGTCACAGAGAACATGACTTTAGACGTCAAAAGCAAGTGACAGGACAGAGCCATAACCTTGTGTGTGTGTTTTTAACAAACAGGTGACAGGTTAATGTAATCTACTTGAAAATGGAAAATTCTGAGGTAAAAAGGTACAACAAGAATAAACAACTCCATTTACAACCTGTTAAAACAAAGGCATCGCAGACGCTGTTAGGCCAGTCTGAAATCACACGCATTTGAGAGTCAATCCACTCCTCACCTGTGTGTTAATATTAATATCGTCTGCTCTCATCTCTCTGTACATCACTCATCAGACAAGGGTTTGCACTCAACTCACTGTAGGAATATTTTATTACACGGATTGTTAAAATCAGAACACTGTTCAGAATTAATAAACAACAGACTATATTGCACTAAAAGGGAGAAATCCTCTTATTTTTTTATTAGCCCGTGTTATTGGCGGATCATGACTATTTTAGTGAGATTGTACTTGTGAGGCATTTTAAAGTAAAGATCCATTAAACAGAGAGGCTTCTCCTGTCCGTTTGCCATTATCAGAATTGCACGGCTCTCAAAAGAAAAAGAAAAAAAATCTGTTTTAACTTAATGTTTTTGACCGCTAGAGAAAACATCTGCATGCACACACGTCAACCTATACTGACATTTGCACACACACCTCAGAAAAGTGCATGCACACAAACACACTCTATTGAGCCCAAAAGAGGTCTACTGAGATGAGTGCTCTTCTATAGGGAATTTGCTCTGCAGTGTGTGCATGGTGTTCTTCACATGACTGAGGGCACAGATAACTTATTCATATACTATTGAGGGACTCCTATAATATAAGATAAAGGATTTTCAGTTTTCTTTATGATTACATATTACAGAATACCTACATTGTAAAATGTAATAAGTTGACCCTACTTAGAAAAATGGAGGAAAGCGATTGCCTTAAAATTAAAATAAATTAGTGTATTGATTTTAAGTGAGCATAACTTAAAACAGTGTGTATTTACAACTTCTTAGTAAAGTAAACTTCAGTACCATTGACTCAAAATAATTAGTTGTATTAACTTCTTATTAGTGTTCACATTACTAGGAAAATAGTAGGGAATCGATTGCCTTAAAATGATCAAGTAAGCTTTACTTGATTTATATTGAAGTTGATATTTAGCCACACCATATTGATGTGTCATAACATCTAATTCTTACGAGGTGGGTCGTTAACTCAACCCCCCACCTGGAGGACCAGGACATACACACACATACAATTTAGCTAAACCAATTCACCACACAGAAATGCCAACTGACCAAGCCAGGGCTCAAATCAGTGATCTTCTTGCTGTGAGAGGACAACGCTAGCCACTACGTCACCTGTTTCCTCAGTTCCCTCATCACCATTCTCTATCATTAACATGCTTTTGACAAATGATCACATATGTGTCACATATTCTTGTAAGTCAAGATTATTTGTATCTGTTTACTTTATTTTAGGTAACAATTCACACTATCAGCAAACCTTAAAATACATACATGATTGCTGGTATATTCTTGAAATTTATTTTCAAAATCACGAACATTAAGATTGCAACATTTCGACTTTAATTTTGAGGTTTTTGTTGTATAGATTGCAGCTTGTTTATAACAAACTTTATCTTCATCTTCATCTTCCTCCTCACTCAAATATTGCCATCAGCTATATGCTCAAGAACTTTATTGGAGATTATCAGCATTGGAGATTTATCAGCATTATTGGAGATTTAATTTCAGTAACAGATTTTGAACAAATTGTACATCTTAACCCTTTACTGCATGGTGCCACCATATGGCAACATGATACTTATGTTCATTTCCCTGCCACTGTTTCTTTAAGACCAACATATTTTTTTTCTGTTGGAAAGAGAAGACCTTAGTGTAGCCAATGATGTGCTTTGGTTAAGTCACATGACATGCAGTGTTTTTCTGTAGCGCGATTTCTGACAGGCGTTTATTGTGAGTAGTTGATGAATGCAAATGTAAACATCAATAAAAACAAAGGATCAAATTATGTCAGATCCACAAAAAATTCTGAAACATCACCTCCAGTAAATTATGATTACATATCCACAACTCAAATTTTGAGTAAATCGATCAAATGTATGTGTTGCCAAATGGCAACACTGTCCAATAGTGGAACATGCAATATTGCAATGGATTAGCTAGCTGGCAAGGTCAGCTGTGAACTTTTAAGTTGTAACAATAACAACATGAATGCTAATAATATAATGTTGATTAGTTGTATGTTAATGGCATTTGCATAATAGATAAAATCTAGTTTTAATGGCAATACTACTTTTGAATATATATATATATATATATATATATATATATATATATATATATATATATATATATATATATATATATATATATATATATATATATATATATATATATATATATATATATATATATATATATATATATATATATACACACATATAGTTGACTACATAAGTTAGCTCAGAGTCATATAAGACAGGTGTAGTATAGTATACAGTATCATATATAAATATTAGCTACATCATATATAAATATATAGTAGCTACAGTATTCTGATCCATCTGGATATATTTGTCTTGTTATTTATTTGTTATAATATTTACTGGAGGAAATATTCATACATACTGTATGTTGTATACACAATAATACAATATTAGGTTTGTTTTTAATAATATTCAGCAAAAAAGATTGGAATGAATGAAAACTGTGATATTATGAGTTGTTGGAACGTATGTAATGAAGTTTCATTTATAAGTTCTGTGTTAAACCTTATAATACTGCAACACCAATTAAACCATTTCAAACAAATAAATTATTAATTATAAGGAAAGTTCTAAATTTTACATTTCTAAGTTAGATCCGTTGTTGGACGTTGTTGCCATATGGCAACATTTCATAAAGTACCTTAAAAAATTAAGCCATTTTAAGCCATTTTAAGCCATTTTAAGAAAAGAAAAACAGTCAAATATATATTTTTATAGATTTATCATAATGCGTGTGGTAGAAGGCTAATGGACAAACATATTTAACAAAAAAACTTATCTAAAGCTTGCAATGTTACAAAAGATTTTATATTTTCATTAGTAAGCGCAATCCCTATTTTTGATATACGAAATATTGCCAAACATATTAATAAATCTAAATAAAAACATTATAAATGTAGCTTACATCTGTGTCTGGAGTGAAGTGATGCCATGCTGTATTTCAGTGTAGTGGATTTTCTTCTAAATTACAACATGCCGAGCTTTACCGCCATCCACTCTCATGGACTGCAGGTTTTAAATGAGATCAAATGCTCAGAAACCACATAAAACATGGGCTGCCATGTGATGTCCATTGTAATGGACACAGGGTCCAATGGGGTTTAGCTCAAAAACTACTAATTAGCTGCTTATTAATATTAAGGTAGTGGTTGGGCTTAGGTATTAGGTTATTTTTAGGGATAAAAAATAAGCTCAAACTTTATAAGTGGTAATAAACTGTTAATATCCTACAATAGGCAAGTAATAAGCCAGTATAGTAAATGGTGTGAATTGTTACTTAAAAAAGTGTTACCTACAGTAATTTATTTTTAAGACTGTATATCATAAAATAATGTCAAGAGTGAAAATGCAATTTTACTACAAAATTTGCATAAAATAAAAAACTGATATACTATATAAACACAACTCTTTATAACCTTTACATAAATAGAAACTAATTAAAGTGTAATAATAATAATATTGTATCGTAATTAAATAAAGTGCAATTAAAAAAAACTAGAGTTTATTAAAAATAGAGTTTTGTGTTTTCGGTCTACTCTAAAACAAGAGCTTATGTAAAGTCAATCATTTCAAAACTCACCAGTATTAAAAAAAAGTTCTCTCATGTGCCCTGGAACATTTAACAGAATAAAATGAATGCACATTTCAGAATGACTTACTATTTGATACAGTATGTATCTTTGTTCATATGTACAAATGAATTAGGGTGAAATGTTAGGCCATAAAAAGGTTTAAATTCACTGAAATATTGACTTGTAGGTCTTAATACATTTTAAATGAGCCTTAATTTTCCAATTTCCACATGAAGCTAGCCTATCAGGCCTACACCTGTATACAGTCACCAACAATACATCTCAATAAAACTTTGAACAAAACTCTATTTGCAACTCAATTTAACAATATGGTTCCTCTTGATAACATTTGTATGTTCTCGATGATTTTAAAGACTGTGGTAAGGACACTGACCTGGACAGACAGGTTGTGTTGTACATTTAGTTTATTATAGTTTTTAAAGCTTGTCAAAAAAAAGTTATATTGACAAGAAGTGTATTTCAAGAGTTCACACTTAGCTGATGATTGATAATAAAGCATGTTCTGGGGCTACCTCCCATTAGCAGGGCGAGAGGGGAGTTTGAGCTCAGGTAGGTCTCAAGAACTCCCAGTTAGTCAGTTCACTTACAGTTTGTTGCATGTTTTTGGACATTGGGAGGAAACTGGAGAACCCAGGGGAAAACCACACAAGCACACGGGAGAACATGTAAACTCCACACAGAAACGTCGACTGACGTGTTAGAGATTTGAACCGGTGACATTCTTGCTGTGAGACAACAGTGCTAACTACCAGGCTGCCATGCCGCCTTATCAAGGAATAGGGAGGAAGAGTAGGGGTGGAAGGGGGATTCTTCAAGTTGAAGAATGACATAAGAAACTCTGGTTATTTATAATGAGTTAGGAATCATCCGATTGGTGAATCATGTGTTAGCTAACGCGGGACCAGCCGTGGTCAATCATAAGCATGTGATCCTCTCAAAATGATAGTTTGCTCGTATTGACACATTATTTAAGTATCATTCAAGTAATTAGAATTGTTTTTAATGGGACAAGTTGAAATCCTTACATTTTTGCCCTGTATAAGTCTGAAATTTCATTCACAATGGTCTTAAAAAGGTCTTTAAAAAAGTCTTCAATTTGACTTGATGAAACCTGCAGAAACCCTGATGGAGCCTTTTAGACATACAATACATCTGTATATTGTTTATAAATTAACAAATATCAATTACTTATAAAGTCAAAGCAACAAACCAAATCTGTAAAACAGTATCAAGGATTACATTATCAAAACATTCCAAAGAGAGTCAAAAATTATAGTCTCTCATTTCCAATTGAAAAAAAAAAAGAATAGTTTTTATCTAAACATCTTACATACGTGGACCTCCAAGCATTCTAAAGTTAAATAGAGGGTTAAATATGAATTTAAGATTATAAACTGTAAACTGATATTGTAATCTGTTTGATAGATTGCATATGCTGCAATATGAGATTGTTTTTAAAATAAGACACGAGTGGTTTAAATGAATGAATTTGACATAAGCAATGGTATGTATGCATCAGCACACCCTAGAAGCACCTTCAGCCTTCATTCAAACACTGTTTACCTTCTTCCAAAGTGTCAGCAAAGATAAGATCACTGCGCAGTCTATAAATTACAGATATCCAGCCTCTCCCAAATCCCTGCACTCACCGTCTCCATGTGTCTAACAACTACTGGAATCCAAATCTGCTGCGAATTTACGTAAAGCTATAGATAAAGGAACATTTTCACCAGAGGCTGAACAATGCTTTTTTATACAGCGTTTGAAACGATATCCAAAAGCTATTTTCTTTCCAGATTTTCGTATTTTTTTCCTGTATGTGTGTGCATAATTATGGTTATCTTCTCTGTCTGATGTGCATTAGTGGCTTGAGCATTGGCCAATGCAGTTGGACAGACCAAAGGATAAAACTCATAGCGAGGAGATTGTCTTTTGACATGGCTTGGCACCAGATACTGGCCTTCAGCGACGATAAAGCTCAATTGCTTTGAACAAACTGATAGGAATCATTTAAAGCTGCAAGGACATAAAGTTAAGTGGAATCCAATTCTGAAATAATTCTCCTCAAATAATCCGATGTCTCTCTAGAGGGGAGATGCCGTTTGAAGGAATGAAATCAGTTTATATTGCCAACAGTAAAATGGACAACAGCACAGATGGCGAAATTAAAAACAGACCATTCAGAAAACAAAACAAAAGAGATAAAATCTAAATAAGTAAAGAGCTGACATACAGTCAGTCATTAACACACAATAAGCCTATAAATCACTGAGGAAAAAAATACACATTATAAAACAATAAAGATGAAAAATATACAAGTAGCATTAAAAATGTTTTTTATATGCAAAAATGCCATCGAATGCTGCCTTGTTATGTTCTGAGTAAACACAAACACACACACACACACACACACACACACAAAAAAACAAGCTCAGATGTATTATTTAATGAAAATCCTGAGTTCAGCATGCCGTTAATATTATTCTGACAGTTAATGCAAACTCCCAAGTTACCAGAAAACAACACTTGATTTTGATGGTCCATTTGAGTATTAGTAGACTGTCTGCTTAATATCTGGTGATACTGCCCCTTCGACAGACATTTAACTGACTATAAGAAGTACATGTCAATTTACACTAACCCTAACCCCAACCCTAACCCCAAACTAAAAGTCTACTTATAATCTAATGAGAATTAGTTGACATGTAGATGCAATGTAACAAACGGACCATCAAAATAAAGTGTGACCCAAAATGGGATTTAATATATATATTTAGTCGTCTGCATTTGCATTAACTAGGGATGTAACAATTAACCGATTTCACTATTAACTGTGCTTTAATTTGACACGGTTAATTAATCGTAAAGGCTTCTCAACACCATGTTTCTGCACAGAGCAAAACTGCTGCAACTAAACAAAGTTATGCTAACTGTGCTCTTGTTTAAATTTCCAAGCAAGTACACCGAGGCGAATATGCACACACACTGAATTAATTATGGCTGAGGTTATTAACTAGTGGCCCATGTCCACAGAGTGGTACGGTACAATACGGTTCGGTTCGGTATGCTTTTATGTTTCCACTGTCAAGGGGTACCTAAAGGCGAACCGAACCATACCACTTTTTGGTAACCCTTTGCAAAGGGTACCAAGCAGGACTTAAGGGTACCAAAAGGTGGAGCAAGATGCACAGCTGAGTGCTATTGGTTTACAGAGAAACGTCACTCGTTCGTGGAGCTAGCCAGAATAAAAACAAAGGAACCGCCATGTTTTAAATACACAGCCGAGACATTACATCGTAATACTATATGCATATAATAATGAGCCATGGTTGACCCAAGCTCAATCAAACCTTCTCATCTTAATGAACAGCCTTAAAGCCAAGAAGAACAAAATCTGCTGTGTGCTGTTTTTATTTTACGAGGCCGTCTAAAAGTGCGAGCAGTTTCACTTTCTCCAGAGAGCTCACGTTCGCTTGTGTGCGCGTCTATATTTGAAATGAGGAATCTCTTGAGCTGATGATAATATTGTGCGCATGATTATTGAAGTGCTTCTGACATCCTTTCAGAAACAGACAAACCTGAGAGTGAAGCGTGAAAAAACAAAGGAAAAGCCTGACAAAACACAGGAGCAAATAGTTTCAGCAACCTGAATCATGAACAAACTGCCATATTTATTATCGCCTTTTGGACTATTATGAACTCTGAATGATGGAATTACTTTCTAACAAGAGGTTACATGTGCTGGTGAAGATTACAGACACAGATGAGAGGTTTGCACTGACTGTCTGACAGTCCAAATAAGGACTAAATGTATGCTGTGTGTAGTGTTTCTGTAATTGGTAACATATCGGAGACTGTAATAGTCAGTATGTGTTCATATATGTTGCATTTATTTAATTATTTTATAAAATTGCAGACTTTACAGTCGGCTATATTACACTGTCATTGATCTACAGTTATAATCAACTCATGTTCATAGAAAGGTTAGTAATGAGCATTTATACACAAGTATTTATAAAGCATCTGTTTTGTGAGAAGTGCTTTTCATATGATATGTGAACGACCCGTACAGCTTTACTTTAACATTTCCTCGAGCGAGATTGACGTCGCCTGAAACTTTCTGACATACACCACACCCCTCAAAAGGGTACCCTTGGTACCCTTTAGGCAGTGGAGACGCAAGCCTGAGAAAGGTTACCTGTACCGACCTCTACTGTACCAGTCAGTGGAAAACGGGGTCATTCAGATGTCATGTCTTATCTTGTGCTCATATTGGGAGTGACGTGCACACGGCATGACGCGCTCACACTTTCCTGGCGCACCTAGTTGAAAGAATCACAAGAGCACACTGCAATTTACGTGACAACAACTGACCATTCAGCTTCATACTCATGGAATATACACATTGCTACTCCAAAGAAAAAAACCTACGAAATGAAATTCAAGTTGATAATATAATTGATCAAAAGTGCCTTTCAGACAGAGTTTCAGCAGCCTTTGACTACATTTGTTCTCTTTAAAAGGAAAATACTTGTGATGCTTATACTTATGTTAGAGAAATACTATTTATGTTTTATATATATATATATATATATATATATATATATATATATATATATATATATATATATATATATATATATATATATATATAAAATGTAATATTTTATATTCATTGTTCTGTCATTTACTTTCAGTGTAAAATTATTACTTATTTTTTTCTAATTACTTATTATTTTTTCTTATTTTTACTTTAAATGCCAAAAACTTTTTTCACTTTCCAAAGAGAACTATTGTTATAAATGGACTATTGTTTGCTTTTTTTATTATTATTTTGTGCTGTATTATTTAGTTACTGGGTAGCAAAAAGTAACACTTTAAAATATAAGGAGCTTTCATGTGATTTTCTAAACTAGTAGTGTTTTAAAATTAATAAATGCATAATAATCGTGTTAACAGTGATACCGTGATTATTCCTGACTTTAATCGTACAACCAAAATCTATATTCATTGCATCCCTAGCTTTTACTGCCATTATGCAGGACATTTGTTTTTATTTCTCCTTCTGTGGCCTGAAAAAAACAGAAGAACAACACCCGGGTGAGTAAATAACACCAGAATTTTCATTTTGGATGAACTATCACTTTAAGTATACACAATCAACATGCGCTTGTCAGATAGTTTGCCTTGGACACTCACAGAGATCTACAGTACCAAGTCCCAGAGTTATTCTAGCAGCCAAAAAACCCCAGCACACATTGTTAATGCGACTTGCTGTTTAAGTGTGTTTGTATTTTAATGCATGGCTAGGGCGATATCAACTTTTCTTTCATCATTTCACATTACCCACGAGCCATCTCTCGCTCGCAGACAGACACAGGTAAATAAGGCCCGGCTCTTGTCACTGATCCGCATTCCAAATCAACGCTAATCAGCATCATTGTCTTCATCATCATTACCATAATCATTATCCCTGTCATTTCTGCCGCTACACAAACTAGGTTTCTCTCCTCTCGCTACCCGTCCGCTAATCTCCATATTCATAATGGGTACGGATATTCTAATGATGTGTGTGAATATTCCTGAAGGCGGTGTGGATAACAGAGACTAGCAGGACTGACAGCGTGGTCTGGTCACATCCTGCCCGCATCTCAGGTGTGAGTCCTTCATTTAGCACCGATTAGCGTGACGCCCAGCTTATGCATGTCACTTCCTTTCCTCTTCACAATTTAACCAAGACTGAGGCTCTTGCCGTGGCCGTGAGCCCCGGTGGCGAATCAGGCAGTGCGCTGTTGACTACCCGGCCTCCCGTCACCTCGCCTGTGAGCCTGCAGTTGTCAGGCGTGTAAAAATCACCCGGCCGGGCTTTCAAGGATCCGGTGCGCGTGCCTGCTGCTGCATGAAGTGACGCCTGCTATGTCCAATTAAAGTCTGGGCCACCGCGACGACTGCTGTAACTACACATACAGACTCTTGGCCACGCACACACTTTGTGTCACTATATCTGAGTAGATTATTGGCTTGTCTCCTGATTCAGAGCGTGCGACATCCATTCCCTTTCCTTTAGCGCGAGCCGTCACTCCTGTCTGCTGAGTTTGTGGCAATGGGAACATGTTTCTGTTCTACTCTTACACACTCAGGAGCCCATCTTGCGTAGACTGTCCTTGAAGGTCTGATGCCTTTGTGTCTGCTAGCGTCATCCTCAGCAAAAGTGACAGATTACTGAATGACACTTGTCTATGACTGAGGCTTAACTTTTAATAAGTTACACACATTTGTTGAGCTGGTAAAATGTGTAACACTATAGGCCTCCATATCCTATCAGCAAATTGGTGGCTGTTAGCAAACATCCTGACACGCCATATGAGAGTGTTTAGATCAGGGGTCCGTTCTTCGTAGCTTGCTTAAATGATCCAAGATGATTTGGGAGATCCTGGATCTTTTAATCTTGATAACTGATCTCTGGCTAATTTGGTTCTTCAAACATGTTCGTGAATCAGATTAAAATGTCTGGATAAACTGATCTGAGATCACTGCGTGTGTTGTGAAGGACAGATCTATTGATGCAACGATTGGCTGATGGCACAGCAGCGTAATGACATCATCTGATTAATGTTCAATTATCCATGTGAGCAAAATTACATCAAATTCACAGTAAACGGTTTGTTAAATATGATACACGATAACTTTCCACCTTTGTTGTGAGCTGCAGGCTTTACACTTTTATGTGTCGAGAGTATTCAGCAGTTTATTTAGTTTTACAGTTAGAGTGGATTTTCTTTATTATAGTAGTCATAGTAGTATTATAGTAGACGGTTTCTTAATCGGTGTAAATAATAACTGGATGTTTAAATTATTTTGCATCACAAAAGCATTTTGATATTGTTCAAGGTGTCTGCAACTTTTGTGAAGCTTCAAATCACCATCATATTAGCTGTGAAAACATGTTCATGACTGCATAAGTGTATTATTCCTTTATTCCTTTAAAATAAGTTGAATATTGTGCATGTCTACTGTCATACACAAATTGTACTAAAGCGATTGTACTCGTTTGTATCTAAAAATTCATATCAATAAATTTTCTCTTTGAACCACCAGGTGGCAGTCTTTGTAATTTTATTTCGGAGTGCAGATTGCATGAGTTTTATTAAAATATATTTTAACTATATATATATATATATATATATATATATATATATATATATATATATATATATATATATATATATATATATATACACATATATATATATATATATATATATATATATATATATATATATATATATATATATATATATATATATATACATATATATATTTACTATTTTCCCAAGTGTATATAAATACTGTAAGAAAATATAAGAATTCGGTACATACTTTCAGTATTATCTTTGCATGATCTGACTCAATCTAATCCTGTTTATATGAAATGATCCTGCTCCCGAGTAGGTTTGAGCTACCAGATCTGTTGCTTTGACAACAATTCTTGGATGAGTTTTGAAGAACTAAACGATCTTGGATCATGTCAAATCGTCAATAACCAAATCTAGCTAATTGAGTAATCCACGTACGAAGAATGGACCCCAGGGGTGCCCAGACTCTGTGCTGGAGGGCCAGTGTCTTGCATAGTTCAGCTCCAAATTCCTTCAACACACCTGCCTGGATGTTTCTAGTACACCTAGAAAGAGCTTGATTAGCTGGTTCAGGTGTGTTTAATTGGGGTTAGAACTAAAATGTGTAGGACACCAGCCCTCCAGCACTGGGTTTGGGCATCCCTGGTTTAGATGCTATTGTTTTTACTATAGGCATATGATTTTGATAGACAGAATCTGGATGGATACGTAAAAGAAATAACCACGGAAGTTTCTAGACATTTTATAGGGCACTCATTGAAATGCTTGTTCGAAGAACCCTGGAGTGTTACTGCAGATTATTACAAAATTTTGAACTTTTATGACTTAAAATATATATAAGCCATATATAAGACTAGAGTAGCATCTACTAAAGGAGGCTGAGCAGTCTCATTTATGGCTCCTAAACTCTGGAATAGCCTTCCTGATACTGCCCAAAGCTCAGACACACTCTCTCAATTTAAATCCAGAGGTGCGTCCCAAATCACATACTTAAGCACTATTCTATACCATTTTGTAGTAAATAGTCTAAGTAGTGCATTCACACTGAAAACTCTAAGAATAATAAGTGCACTTAAAATTACCCAGATAATGCACTTGTTTAACAGGTAAAACGAAGTGTGTAATGATGGACAATGCATCACGTGTGCTCCATGCAGCGAGTGGGCTTGACAAACCACCTGAAGGAAACACTACTGTCTTAATGCACCAGATATTTTTTTTAGAAATACTCATATGCTTTACATGTTTATTCCTATGTTTGTTTATATAACTACCATTTCTATTTACAGCACTTCGTTTCTGCAATGATATTTAATATCTCTTGTTTAAATACACTATGAACAGCAGCTACGCTAATTTTTCTTTATTCTCTATTTCCACCTGGGGGTACTCATCCTGAGGCCTCTAGAGATTGTGTAGCACCATTGATGTCATCCAAGATATGTGAAGAGATGATGCCAAGGTATCCATAATCCAGGACCAGGCTGTATCTTGATGCAGATGCCAGTCAAGTATCTTGATGCTGAACACTCGCCAGTGACCTACTCACACCTGCAGCTTCTCTACGATGGACGTCCAGTGTTCCTCAGCCTCCGGCGCCTAGACTACAACTCAGCACAGGAAGCTTGGCCAGAGGAAAAAGGGTCGTGCCAAACTAAGCCTAGTTTCTCTCAAGGCTTTTTCCTTCACTTTCATCAATTGGTGAAATTTTGTTCCTTGCCACTGGCTTGCTTGGTTTGGGACTTGTGGAGCTGCGCATGGATGGATTTTCTCTTCAGCGTTTGGACTTTCAGCAGTGAAATTTAAACCACACTGAACTGAACTAAACTGAACTCTGAAAACTGGACTGACACTGTTTCAATCTACTAGAACTTCTATGTTATGCTGCTTTGACACAATCTACATTGTAAAAGCGCTATAAAAATAAACATGACTTGAATTGAATTGAACACCAACCTATTACACAATTCCTATGGACCCATGGGAGCTCAGATGTGCTTACTAAACTTCATTGGACAGGTTGCTCAGACAAGCTCATTTGAACTACTAAACCAGAAGTGTCCTTGTTCCCTGACCCAACTGTCCTGTAGAGTTTAGTTCCAAATTTCCTTAACACATATGATTGGATGCCTAGTAAGTCCTTTATTAGCTGGGTCAGACATGTTTAATTGGGATTGGAGTTAAACTCCAGTAAAAGGACGGATCACCCCTACCTTAAACAAACTCATTCTGATGTGATTTTGTTGCAATATCATCACACATGTATGGACAATTATTTCCCCTCAGGTCTATTTGAGCCTTAAACTATAATTATGTTCAGGCCTTAAGAACTTCCCAAACACTAGGTACCAAAATTAGAATACATTCACATGGTAATGAGCGATTTTTGGATTCTAAAATATGTTTTGTATATACGTATCTTGTCAAGAAATGTCTGGGTCCACAAGGAAATTGGAAAACTATGTTAAACGGTTTAATACATCCACACCTGTATGTGGTGCTGTAAACAAACACAGACAGGGTCACAAGATCCATTAAAGATACAGCTCTGATATCCATCATTGCTGTTGTTACCAGTTTTTACATACAGGATTCTTCCTTCTCCTTCTGGTCACATCGTATGTTAATGTAATTGTTTCCAAAATAATGTAGCATTTTGCCTATCCACACAACTATATAATGGGGAACATTTCAACATATTTGCACTCTGTAATCTGCTATCCCAGAAGTTCATTTCAGGGCACTGACAATACCACTATAGTGAGGACAAAATGCCAAAACTATTTTAAACCAATGGGACTGACCTAAATCTGTTGACATACTGTAGATGAGGCCTTAGTGAACAGGGCAAAATAGCAGACGCATTATGCAACAATCAGCACAATTATAGTAGCCTGATTAGACACAACAATCCCATTAAAAAGCTCAGAAGTGTTATTTACTGACAGTGTATAAACAACAAAAGTCAAGCAGCTCATTTCCACAATGACCAATGCAACCTACATTAGCAAGAGCAGCATAAATTAGGTTGCAAACAAGCAAAGATGATGATAATTAAGTGTGGGTAATGTACTGAGGACACTAATGGTGCGAAATGGTTTAAGACATGCTTTTTTGGGGGGCATTAAACAATGGTGCAAATATCAGTAAATTGACTAAGCAAATCTTTGTAAATCATGTTAGAGATGTCATTTAAATATCTCTCCTGCCATAAATGCTGCATCTGAAACAGAAGCTCACACAAATCCATATGCAGTAAATCCCTAGCCCTCGTTCACATACAGGATAGGATCAACATGCGAGTCAATAAATAAAGCCTGATTTTTCATTTTTCTGGGGTTAAGTTTGTAGCCTTATGTAACACACATCTGACCTTGTTGCATGAGACTATCTTGTTTTGATTTTGTGTTGTTTTGTTTTTAGCAATTGAATGATAGCCATCCCGCGCAGCCACTGAAAATGTGGTCAGATCTTCGTGGAACCGAAGGGTAAATGGTTTAATTCTGATGCCGGGACTGCAACATTATTGTTCGAAAATTGTTTTCGTTTGCAAACCCACATTCCTGCAGGCCTGTTTAGTGACCTGCTCTCTAAATGTGTTTTCTCTCATTCTCCTGCCACACACTGAGCCGTTTCTGCCATTCCTGTTCACATAAACCCCAAAACAAAGGAGAATGTTGGACGTATTTCAGTGGTTTGTTGTGAGTGTAGTCACGGTGGCCTGTCTAGCTTTCATCATGCGAGGATCTCCGTGACAGTGATGTCATCACAGGGTCAGACCTGCACATGAAAGCGAGGTCTGCGCTCACCACGGCTTTGTGGGCAAAATCATTTTACCAACCGTGGAATACATACTCAGACATACACTCTGCGTGTCAGACTTCACCTGGTTATAGTTTACTGAACAACTCAACAGCAGATGAGTGTAACGTCAGCATACAACACACAAAAAAAATCTGTTTTAAAGGTGCAGTATGTAAGTTTGACACTAGGCATTACATTCATGGAACAAAACAAACACAAGTGCAGGTTGCCAGATTGAGGAGCGAGTCTGACGATCGAGCCTAAAGGCTGATTTACTTCATGTTCTAAATAAAAGCAACAATGTGAGATAAAAGGAATATTTTCCATATTAAAAGGAGATAATGTTAACCATCACCTCCAATTGAAATTTTAGAAACGGTTTCTATTTCTTGCAGTTGATCAACAGGATGAACTGTGATCGCCTCAGGTGCACCTCATGTGCTTTATTCAGTGTTAAATGCTAATAATGCGAGTTTGAACACCATTTTATATGACATTATTGCCATACTACACTGTAAAACCCAACAGTCAACTTCATCAAATGAAATGTGTAGTTAACTCAAAATTTACTGAAAGTTAATTCTACTCATTTGAAAAGAGTTTTGAATTCAATGTTGAAGGTAATGAGTTAATTAAATACCACATTACTTCAACTTAAATGGAGTAAGTTCACAGTACTCATATACAGTTGAGGTCAGAATTATTAGCCCCCCTGAATTATTAGCTCCCTCGTTTATCTTTTTCCTTAATTTCTGTTTAATGGAGAGAAGACATAATAGTTTTAATAACTTATCTCTAATAACTGATTTATTTTAGCTTTTCCATGATGACAGTTAATAATATTTTACTAGATATTTTTCAAGACACTTCTATACAGCTTTTAATGCTTTCTATAAATTTAAATGCTTAACTAGGCAGGTTAGGGTAATTAGGAAAGTTGTATAACGATGGTTTGTTCTGTAGACTATCGAGAAAAAAAATGATTAAAGGGGCTAATAATTTTGACCTTAACATGGATTTAAAAAATTAAAAACTGCTTTTATTCTAGCCAAAATAAAACAAGACTTTCTCTAGAAGAAAAAATATTATCAGACATACTGTGAAAATTTCCTTGCTCTGTTAAACATCATTTGGGAAAAAGAAAAAAATTTAAAGGTGGGCTAATAATTCTGACTTTACTGTAGATGGTTTGTAGCAATCGGTTTCTTAATCGGTTTGAGTTGGCGTAACTTGCTTCATTTACTTAAATAGATTAACTTCACAGTACTCGTTAGGCTTGTTGCAATCGGTTTCCTCAAATGGAGTTACCTTAACTTATTGGGTTTTACAGTCTACTGAAACAGCAGATAATTTATCTCAGATCTTGAAAATAAAATAAACCGTTTGAAATTAAACTTCAGAACTGACTCAAAACCAACACATGTAAGTAATTCAGCATGTACATTTAAGAATGTTAAAGAGGTTTAATATGTATTAACTGGATTATAAATCTTATTATTTTGTTGCAGTAAGTGCACTATTCTGTGCTTCTGAATGGCTGTATTTTAATTTTTATTGTGTTTAATCTGGTGCAAATAGCCCAAATGCTTATTACTGCAAATCTTGTCATGTAGCACGTTTGACACAGGGTTACAATGTAACCTGCTCACCTAATGTTTACCTTCGTAATATTTTTAATTATTTGCTAATTATTAACCTCATTTGAAACTCTGAATCTGCATCTCATTTTGGAGTCTGCTACCACCCGAGGTTGCATTTTGCTTACCGACGCATGATATAAGAGCCTTTCTGACTGACTGAATTAATGAAATATGTAGTTTTTTATCAAGGCAACCCGTGGTGCTGAAATATAATTGCTAAACTGGCATTGGGCGGGTTTAAAGAAACAAAACAAAGGCAGACATTTCAGTACGGAATGCCCTTTTTCAAAGCAAAATATCTAAGTTCAGTATTACAGATAAACAAGTATGTCCACTTGGCATGTTTCATAAATATCTGCAAACATATTATGGTATTTTTATGCTTTAAAAGAGTCAAAAACTTACATACAGCACCTTTAAAAGGAGTTGATTTTTGTGATACATAGAGCCCAAAAACAGCTTAGAATCAAGCTCTCAGCTAAATCCGCTCAGTAATTCAGCATCTGGGAGTGGAAATGAGATATGTTTTACAGCACAGCGATGAAAAACTCACTATGTCAAACGTCAGTGGAGTTCACAGCAGAGCAGGATGGAGACTGCTGAATCCGGTTTGCCAGGAAGCTTGTGTTCCTAAAGCTACTTATGTTAATCAAACTTTTATATATTTGTCGTTGTTTTCACTTTGAAACAGTACAGATTTCTCCGCCTTTAATTTTTCTGTCCCTCATATCAGAGGAAAGCAGAGGGTGTGCGATCATCCTGGCTGTATCCTTCTCAGACATGTGTTACGTGAGGATAACAAGCCGTGTTTCTAAAGAGCTCACTTTTTAGCCGCAATCCACTCACAGATGAAGAGGAAGGGGGAAAAAGGCTGAGAGAAGGGAAGAGACAAAGAAATGCACTTTCTAAGCTTTGCGTTTCAGGACAGAAAACGCATTTAGCGGAGCTGTGATTCCCGTCTCCTGCATCTCCATTCTCTCCTTTTTTTATTCTCCAAACCTAAATCTCATGTTTTAAAGATTCTTTGATGGGAAAGTCTAAATATTTTAATAAGATGCTGTTTTATTATTCAGGATGTTCGCAGGTGTTTTAACATCCACCGACCGTTGCCTTCCACACAGACATGCACACACATATGCGCGCACACAGGTACACTGCTCCAGTTGGCAATATTACATGGATTAGCATGATATATGAAATATTTAGTGGATTCGTCTCTTCTTTCTAGTCCTAAAATCTAATAAATCAAATGACTGCCAAATGACATTAAAAAGACAGGCGATGTGAGAGGGAAAGCTTTTCATATTCAAATATAGGCCAGGGGAAATACAGCAAACGAAAAGGTTACTTGATTTAGCACACAACCCAGACTGACCTACAATGGAGAGATCCACAGACAGAAAGAAACTGACTATAAAAGAAAAGGAGAAACACAAAAGTAACAGAAAAAATGACTCCCAAAACCCCCCAAAGCAAATATTTGACTCACCCTCAAATAATAATAATAATGATGATGAATGACATGCTTATTGTGCATTTTCTTGCTTTTACTATAAAATTTAATCCAACCAAACCATTATGTATCATAATAACAGTCTTTGTCACTCATATACAATATTCCAAAAGTCCCTTAAAGCTTTGTGTGATGAATAAACCAAAATGAAGTAAAATCTTCCTGCAATTGGATCATAGAGAAATGAATGGATCTTTTGTGATTTAGATTTTATTTGTAAACTGATCAATTGAAAAGATTTGCTCAAAGGAATGAGTTGTTCACAAATCTTATGTAGTTGCTTCCCTGTTCTTTTTTTCTTCCTTATTCTAATGTATGGAGTGTTTAAAATTAATCCTATAGTCCCAGAGGGTCACTGTCCTGCACATTTTAGCTGCACCTAAATGCTATAGTGCTATATTATGTCGATATTATTCATTTTCCTTCAGGTTTATTCATCAGGCATCGCCACAGCGGAATGAACCGCCAACTGTTCCTGCATATGTTTTACACAGCGGATGCCCTGCCACCTGCAACCCAGTACTGGGAAACATCCATACACACTCATCCATTTACATTAATACACTTCGCCATTTTAGTTTATTCAATTCACCAATTGCACATGTCTTTGGACTGTGGGGGAAACCGGAGCACCCGGAGGAAACCCACATGTTTGCATGTTCTTCCAGGTCGAACATGCAAACTCCACACAGAAATGCCAACTGACCCAGCCACGGCTTGAACCAGTGACCCTCTTGCTGTGAGGTGACAGTGCTAGCCACCATGTCGCCCTTGTGTACTATACTTTACTATACTATACTATACTATACTATACTATACGCTTATTTCACACGGCGGCCATTTTAAAAAACAAAAGCAAGGGTGTGGTGGAAGGAAACACGAAGGTATAGGATCAGCGCTGTAAACATTGTAACAACGTGATGTGGACTACAAACCTCCAGCTGTTGCTGCAATTTCAAAGAGTAAATATGGTGTTAACATCACTTTAATATAATTTTCAAGTTTAATTTAAACAACTAAAAGCATATTAGGCATCAAACAAAATCATATTCTCTTTAAGGCTTACGTGTCCTCCCTGCTTTAGCCTATGTAACCTAGTGAGCGATAAAGCAACGCAGTCCTCTGTACACACTCATATTGTCTGTAATAGTGTTGTCCATAGTGTTCACCAGTGCTCAACAGAAATGACTGTGATTGGCCATGAAGGTCATCAATTCACTGCTCTTCACCGAGTGCAAACACAAATACAGTTACACTGGAGCATTTTAAAGCTGCAAAGATCAGTCGATTGCTCGTCTGTTTTTGCAGTCAGTAAACATTGGTGAAGTGCATTGAACTGATGACCTTAATGGGAAATTGACATGTTTTTTTAAATTTCAATACCGAAATCAGACTTTATTTTGATGGTCCGTTTGCGGAATTTAAGTTCTACATACCAACTAATTGTCATTAGATTATAAGTAGACTGTTAGACGTTAAGGTTGAGGTTAGGGTTAGTGTAAGTTGACATGTACTTACAAATTCTCTTTATAGTCAGTTAAATGTCTGCTGAAGGAGCAGTATCAACAGATATTAAGCAGACAGTCGACTAATACTCAAATTGACCATCAAAATCAAGTGTTACCCAAGAATCAGTTCAATAACTTGAGTTTGATAAATGCCATCTAAAATGTGTGTTTGGGAAAGAAAATGTTAGCTTATTAGTACCATTTCCTTTAACTTAGCTGAAAATGAGGTCTGATATCCTTTTTTATTTTCGCTATCCATTCAGAACGGACCTTCAGGTCACCTGGAAGGCGGTGAAATGATAAGTTTGTTTCTCTTCGCGGATAAGATATACAGCGTAGTACACAAAGTTTCTGTGTGACTCCAGGCGATACATCCAGGTTTCTTCTCACTACAGCCTCAATTTCACTTTTAAAATGCCGGCCGCATGAAATCAGTCTATACTATGGTAACACACACTCAAATGCATACACCAATGTACAGGGTTTTTTGCACCTGACCTGGATGTCTGTATGTAAAAAAAAAAATAAATAAATAAATATATATATATATATATATATATATATATATATATATATATATATATATATATATATATATATATATATATATATATATAGTAGACAACATTTGAAGTTACACAAATCCATTTGGTTACACTTTATAATAACTACACACTATGAATCATTTATTAAGCATTAGCGAACAGTGAATTCATTTTTTGTTAAGCATTAACTCTACATTAATAAACGTTTGTAAGCAATTTATAAATACAGCTACAGCTGCTGTATTCTTGACTTATAAGCACATTTATAACGTGCTTAATAATTATACTTTAATTTGTAAATGGCTTATTTGTCATTACTAAATTAAGTACAGCATTTACAAACCAGTTATTTAAGCATAGTTAGTTGCTTTTTAAGAGCATTCAGAATGAGTTAGTAAATGATTAATAAACTATTTAAATTAACATTTATAATTCTTGTTATTCAGGCATATACTAATAGTTAATTTGTGTGTTAATAAATGCTTTATTAACTCAACTTCATGCAGCTTTGTGACCTAATTTAAAGTGAGGACTATTTATGCTTTATAAACCCTTTATAAATGGCAAATATAGGGTCAGTTAAATTCTAAACAGGAAAAAAGAACACAAACGATTCATTCATTAATTTCCATTCATTTGAAGATGCACAAATGAAACTGTATCAACTGAAAAATAAATATTTGCAACCTTATCTAAAATAAAATTACTGTACAGTTTACACATTGCATCCTATTATATTGTTAAATTATTATATTGTTGTTTCATCCAATTTTATGTTGTATTTTGACACTCCTGTTATTCATCAATGTTTAAACTTCACAGTAATTTTAATTTTTAGATAAGATTGCAATTGTTCATTTGATACCAAGCCTTTAATTGTCATTAATAAGGGAATTATAAAGCATAAATAGTCCTTACTTTAGATTAGCTCACAAAACAGCATGAAGTTGAGTTATTAAAGCATTTATTAACATACATGGTAACCATTACTATATGCCTGAATAATAATAAGAAGAATTATAAACGTTAACTTCAATTGTAAATGATTTATAAACTAACTCATTCTGAATGATCTCAAAAACCTCCAATTACTCTTAAATACAAATGGTTTGTAAATAATGTAAAACTTAATTTAGTATTAAAAATAGTCAACCAGTAACAAAGTATGAAAATCCAATTATTAAGCATGTTATAAATGTGCTTATAAGTCAAGAATACAGCATTTGTAGCTGCAGTTATAAACTGCTTACTATCATTTATTAATGTAGAGTTAATGCTTAACAAATAATGAATTCACTAGATGCTAATACTTAATAAATGATTCATAGTGTGTAGTTATTATAAAGTGTTACCAAACATTTTTAGGACACTGATGAAAGTTGATGATCCACTTTAAATACTGACTTCATATTTTGACCCAACAATAATTTCTCTCAACTACAGTAAACCTAACTTTCTAAAAGACCATTTTTGAGGGATGTAAACAATAACAATGATCCTAACATATTTCCTGTTTTACGTTTTTACCTTCCATAAATTCCAATAATCAAAAAAAAAAAGGTCTGCATATTGATAGTGTAAATGATGTTATGATAGCTGTTTTATTGTTATGATTGAATTGCCTTTTGTTACAGATATGAAATTGACAGACAACAAAGAAGAAATGTTCGGGGGCCAATGACATCACCACATTAAAATGGTCTATAGACATCACCTAACCTAATAGACACCATTTTTAAGTTTCAGATGCATAAATCGTTAATATTCCTCTGGTGAGGACCAATGGCCACATTTGATTTACTAAAAATAAGCAGCAAGCTTTTTAATCACTGTATAATACATTAAACTGATAGAGCAAACTCTAATAATCATGATCATGAGATGATGGAGTCTCCAAAGTACATTTTCCCCCTTTTACTTTTTCTTCTCCCATTTATGAGACTTTTTGAGTGTTAATTAGCAAGCCCCTGAGCTCTGGAGGGAGAAGAACAGACATCATCTTGAATCATCCTGACAGGACGGCATGGCCCAATTACAGCGATGCTCCGTTTCACTTTGATGTGGTGGAAAGAGAGATAGATTGGGGCGAATCACTTACAGACACATGCACACGCACGCACACGCACACGCACACACACACACACACACACACACACACACACACACACACACACACACACGTTACGGTAATGATGTGATTTAGCCTTGATGCGAAACTCTATGTAGCACCTTTAAAGACGATGCTAATGCTAATTACGCTGCTCTAGCAGAGAGGAATAGGTGGGGGGTGATCTACTATTTTGCCTAAATGAAGAGGCTCTTATGTACATTGTCAACGGAAATGAGACAAAGTGACTTTTCACTTATCGGGGTTTAATTATACACGGGGCGAAGTGGGAAAAAGGTTACAGGGCGGAGTTTCCTGCTTTTACACCGAACCTGTTGGGTGTCTTCCGTTAATTAGAGCTTCGGAGAGAATAAAGAGAGTGGAAGATGAGAGGTGAGGGAGAGAGGGAAGAGGAGAAGGAGAGATAGACGGGTCTACAAGGAAAGCTTGATATTATCAGGCTGTAATTAAGTTGTCACTTCAATTAGGGCGGCTCAAATTAGAATTGTCTTGGGTTGCAGCACTGAGCGATGTCTGTTTGGTTAATTAGTCTGGTGAGTAGCCAGAACATTGCACGCACACATCATCAAGCGGGGTCGTTTACGGTCTCAGCTGACTGGTTTATTGTCGAGCATCAGGCAAACACGCTGGAGAACACACAAGCCTCTACAGAATAATGTCGATTGAAGGTCAAGCACAATCCATCTGTTATTAGTGAAGAAACCTGTACTGGAGCGATACGTGGATGTCAGATTTACCGAGCTCGTCCCGGGGGCTGCTGAGAACATGCTGAATAAATAATCAAGTGGATGTAGATGGCAAATAAGGGACTCTATTAGTCTTTTAATGTGTAGTTGTGGGAATGCTTTAATCCGGTAAGCTTTGCAGAACCTGGACTGATTAAAGGAAAACTACACACTAAGGCATTAACTGAGCAGTCATTTCAGATAAACTGACCGATCGACTGTTTCAGCTCTTTCAAGTCAAGGTGTTAAATATGAACACATTTATTTGCCTGATTATATTTCAGCCTAAATGTTTGTCTGATATGGTTCGGTAGCCTTGCTGCTTTATTGATGTAGATTAGTGGCCACCATATCTCATTAGAAAGACTGATTGATTGCTCTAAGAGCAATTACAGTTCCAGGCCTTTGTGGTGTGCGATTGGAATCTGATATGCCATTGAAACTGTTAAAGGAGATCAACATTTTCTTACCCACCAAGCAATTTTGTGTTAAATAGATGTCTAAACATCTATGTCTTCGCTAAAACCAGGCTAAAGTTGGGCGGGTAGTGACAATTTAATAGATGTCTAAGAATAGTCCAAACCTAGACTAGTCATCAAATACACAAATTTAACAGACCGCACACATGTAATCATTTATTCCTGTGTATTTGATGACTAGCCAATAGCCAAGCCATCTATTATTATACTTTTGTTTAGATGACTATTGAACTTGTTTTTGAACACAAAAAGTTGCTGACAAACAAGAAATCTGGTCATGCTGCATCTGTTTGTGTTAAAAGTGTTAGTACACTACCTGACAAGAGTCTTGTCACCTCTCCAAGTTTTGGGAACAACAAATAATAACTTGACTTCTAGTTGATCATTTGGTATCAGAAGTGGCTTATATGAAAGGCTAAGGCCTCCAGATTACGCTTATTTTACCAAAATAAAATATGATCATTACTTGATTTAATTATTTAAATCAAAAGTCTTGTCACTACACATAAATAATGTACGGTATAGAATATAAAGTCATGGTGCAGTGGAAAAAGAATGAATATTGTGTATGACGACTTGGACGACTGCATCCATACATCTCTGCAATGACTTAAATAACTTATTAATAAAGTCATCTGGAATGGCAAAGAAAGTGTTCTCGCAGGACTCCCAGAGTTCATCAAGATTTTTGGATTCATCTTCAATGCCTCCTCCTTACCCCAGGCATACTCAATAATGTTCATGTCTGGTGACTGGGCTGGCCAATCCTGGAGCTTCTTGACCTTCTTTGCTTTCAGGAGCTTTGATGTGGATGCTGAAGTATGAGAAGGAGCGCTATCTTGCTGAAGAATTTGCCCTCTCCTGTGGTTTGTAATCTAATGGGCAGCACAAATGTCTTGATACCTCAGGCTGTTGATGTTGCCATCCACTCTGCAGAAATTTTGCACGCCCCCATACTGAATGTAACCCCAAACCATGATTTTTCCTTCAACAAACTTGACTGATTTCTGTGAGAATCTTGGGTCCATGAGGGTTCCAATAGGTCTTCTGCAGTATTTGTGATTATTAGGATTCAGTTCAAGAGATGATTCATCTGAAAAATCTACCACTTTTCCAAATGATCAACTAGAAGTCAAGTTATTATTTGTTGCACTCACAACTGGGATCAACAATAAGACTTTTGTCAGGTAGTGTATCTGTATGAACTGATGGAAATATGGGACTTGTAAGATAATCAGCTAATGTTTTGTATTACTAATGGTTTATTCCATGTATTTTGATATGTAAATGTGTGAGATGTAATACATTTTTTAATATGAATCAACATGGATTTGTACTCATCTTTAGCATCTTGAGTACACTGTAAAAATGCTGGGTTACACACAATTCATTCATGTTGTCCCCACACAAATCACTTAAGTTAACATAACATATTCAAGTGGATTGAACATAAAAAAAAAAAACTTTAGCCTCCAAAAAATTTGGTTGTTTCAACTCATTTTAAATAAGTAGTTTAAACAAGCAGCTAGAATAATTTTTTGGAGTGCAGCTCCATATTTAACAAAACACATGCAACAACATGCATGTTTACAGAATAGATTGATTTGTTGCGCAAGTAACTTGTCTAGGACTGACACATTGTAAAATTGGTCCATATGACTTGTGTCTTCTAAAACCACTCAAAAATGTTTTGCAAGAAGCAGGTTGAAATTGAAATAGTTATTCTAAAAAAATGTGCTCATAAGGATAAATAAGCATGCATGAATATATGAATTTATTTATGAATGAACTGTTCTTTTACATAATCTTTTCAGTTATTAGTTTACTAAATAAGTCTGAATTATCGGCTCAAAAATTGGACTGATTAAGATTTCAAGCTGAACTGTTTGAACAAACTGAACTATGATTTGATTGCTGGGTTAGTGTGGTTCATGTCAATATATGTGAATGTATGCACACTATACAATAAAAAAAAAATCAATCAATCAATCAATCAATCAATCAATCAACCTTTATTTATATAGCACTTTACTACAACCAAGATTGACCAAAGTGCTTTACACAAGTAAAAGCAAATTATACAACACAACTAAAAAGTAGACAATGCAAAACAATACAAGAAATATCAATAAAATATAACAAACATTAAAAAATAGTGTCAGTGCCATGCATTAAAAGGCAATTTAGTCAGGTCAAGGCAGGTCAGTGATTGTAAGTAGGAAGTAGGAGGGGTATTCCAAAGTTTAGAACCTGCCACTGCAAAAAACCCCAACTGCTTGTATCTTGACCGAGGGACTTTAAGCAGAAGTTGGTCAGCAGATTGCAAAGCTCTGCTGGGTTTGTGAATGTGCAAAATTTTGCATAAATAAGTAGGAGCAAGGCCATTGACGGCATTAAAAACAAACATCAAAAGTTTAAAATCAATTGTAAACTTAACAGGGAACCAGTGGAGGGAGTAGTGAATTGGTGTAATGTGTTCACTTTTCTGACTGTTAGTTAACATGTGAGCAGCAGCATTTTGCACAAGCTGCAAACGATGAAGATATGACTGGTTAACTCTAACATAAAGTGCATCACAGTAATCCAAATGCGAACTAACAAAAGCATGGATGGTTTTCTTAAAATCAGCCTTGCTCAGGAAGGGCTTGACCAAGCAGACCGGGACTGCTGAAAAAATGGATCTTGGTCTGCTTCCAAGCAAACACTTTTGCAGTTCAACCCAAACACAAACACAGCAGGGTCAAAGACATCCAAACAAACCAAAAACAATGCAACCAAAAAAGAGAATAATTGTTATGTCGGTCACTACAGTTCAATACAGGTATCAGTGTGAATGCTACTGAACCGGGACTAAAACTATTCTTGTTAGTTCAGATCATATTAAACAAGAACTGATTTGGTCGATAATAATCTTGTGATAGAGATTCAGTGCTCACTGAATGAAAAGAAGAATTATTTGGCTTCAGAAGATTTGTATTATAGTTTACATATTCAAATCACATCGAATATTTTCATTTTCAGTGCTTTTGAAGTTTGGGAACTCTGTTGTAGACGAGTGATTAATGAATTCTTTAAAACGTCTCCATTTGTATTCCATGGATGTAATAAAAGTCATGTATATGTAGAAAACAGTGAAGGTACAAAACGATCTGACCAATAGTATCTGGATGCAGCCTTTATGATGCAAGCTGAGATTGCATCACTCAGCGATGCAATGTCAGACACAACGCACTCAATGGAGCAAGTGACATTACTGTGAGGGGTAGGATTAGGTGAGCCCAGTAAAAAGCATTGGATGCAGCACAGATTGCACTGCACTAGGTCTGCATCCAGACCCCTCTTGATCTGACCCTTTATTACTTTTTTATGTAAAAAACACTAACTCTTTGATAGCAAAAATCTTTCTTTCACTTCTCAATTTATCTGTCCTCTAAGATCATTCTCTCTCCAACTAGTCGATGAATATTGATGGTCCGTATCCCACAAGTCTGCTCTGCCCTCTTCTTTTATGGTTTATCCATCACTTGGTGTCTGTGGCTTTGCTTAATACTCACAGTAAGATGTATTACAACTGCACTTGAAGATGCTCTTGTAAAAACCCGGCCTGCAGCAGTCCTGATGCTCACTGCTGTCTGTACTGATCACTTTATCGACAGCTTTCGTGACACATGTGAGACGGTCTTGAGCCGTTACAAGAAAAACAAACGAGTCAAGAGAACAAGATGCAGATATTGAACAGAACAAAACCATGGAGTAAAACAATTAGCGCTGTACTTATAGACTCAAACTGACAACACCAAACAGAGAGGGTAGCCAACAACCGCACTGATGCGATGCATTAACTAAGGGTGGATCTTTGGACTCTACTGGCCATAGCCATGGATTTAGCTAAGCCTAGATTATAAGAAATAAAAAGAGAGATTCATACCCTTGAGGTCAGTAAAGATGGAGGGTTTGGCTGGAGGCTGCAGGCTCTGCGGTCAGAGAAAACATGTGAAAGTATGTTTAATACTGGATCTCTCACAGTTTGTTTCCTCAGTGCTATGGACCTCATCCTGTGGTTTCAGGCCCCTGGAACTTTAAAATGAGAATCCACACCACAAATCTAAGTTAAGTAAAACCTTTCTATCAGTGTGTATGGTAAGGCGGCCAGATGTGTTTCTCTGTGTATTTTTGGTCAGCCTTGTGAAATATGTGGGAAGCAAAATTTAAATTAATGTTTCATTTATTTAAAGAAATAACAGCATCATGCCATTTGGACATTTGTATACAACTAAATATAAGGATTTAATCAGATAAAACAAAGATTTGTAATTAAAATTGGGATTGTATCTCATCTTTTTTCTCACAGGAGTAATTCATTTTAACAATTATGCTTACTGGTGTTTCATTAACTAAATAACTACCATTAACAATAACTAACTAAACTAACTAATCAGTACCTAACATCAGTAACTAACTGACTAAATCAGTAACTAACACGAATTCATGACATGTTAATATGTCTTTGTCATCACTTTTCTTGTAGGGACATATTATCATTAACTTATTCTTAAATACTGATGAACTTCTGTGTTTAAATGTAACAGTTATTCACATCTGTCCAGTGCATGTTTACGTTGACAAACAATAGAAAAGTTTTCTGTTTACATCTAAATAAAGAGTTTAAACAAAGGAGTTCATGAATAGGTAAAGGGTCACGAAACACCAAAAAAACATTTTATTGAGATGTTGACAGTCATATGTATGTCCCACGTTGCTAAAAACACTATTAGGACACATATATTTCACTAAAAAGTGAAAATGTGTTGTTTTTGCGTTGTTTTGAGCAAATGTGTTCATTGGGTAAATTTCAGCATGGAGATTGGATGTCTGTAGTGGCCAGTACAAAGTGACGTCTTTGAGTTTTCAGCGAATCTGTTCATTAATTCATGAGAAAGACTTGGTTCGAAACAATCAGCGTGCTCCATCGTGAATGAGATGCAACTTCATTAATATGCATGATATAGCTTCGAAGACTGTTTTTCCCTGTAACAGTGTTCAGAGAGACGCCACGTTGTGTTGCTAACCGTAATTCAAACAAGTAGTAGAAGAACTGTTCGGAGACATGGGTCGTCAGTGTTTCATTTATAAACGTGCCGCTATAAAGGTTTTGTATCCATTTTCCCGCGATGAGAGCAGTCTGAAATGGTCGGGTTCAAGTCTGGAAATGGTGAAATATGGATTTGCCACTTTGTCACCTAGGAATTATAAGGTTCTATCTGCGTTCTGAATGATTTTGAGATATCGAGCTTCAAAGTTTTGGCATTCCATATAGCAAACAGTATGTGTGTAACATTTGTTTTTTAAATAAAAAGTCTTAAAATGTAAACAACTTATAAAAAAACATCCCATAATGTAAATAAGATGTCATTTAAAAAGAATATGTCAATAACTCAATTTTGACAAAAACATCAGATAGAACCTTATAATTCTAAGGTGACGACTTGTCTCTTTTTTTAAAAAAGATGCGGTTCCAGTTGGTGTTGATTGTCTTGTCTCTACGGATTTGGTAAGTGTGTGATCAGTGTTCTTTGTTTATGTTTGTTTAGATGACAAGGTTAGTTAGTATCCTCTGGAGTACTCTTTTAGTTTCTGAAGACATTACTGAAATGACTGAAGTTACTAAGTAGTTTACAGTAATATTATTACAATATCATTGACTGAAAATGCTTTGTTTGGTGTCTTTATAATGGTTGTACAACAGATACATTTGTCCTTTGAACCCAAAGTGCAGTGCTAGACCAATGTTTTCACAACAGATGTAGCATGCTAAGATTACAACAGAGACAGTGTAGTGCAGTATTTGTGGCAGGCACAACGGTGTATTTATTAGTTATTTGTTTATTTCAACAAATACAGTTGGGAATAATAGATATTTCGAGACTTTAATTTTCACCTCATCAGGAGCATCTTCACTTTCTCCTGCATTCACGGGTGTGTTTGTGTTGAAAGGTTAAAAATGATAAGGCAGTGGACCTGCACTGTCATCAACCAGATAATGTGACTGAGAGGAATCTGGCTGAAAAAAATCCTTCACTTCCACAAAGCTCTCGGATCTGCTGTAAATGCTGCTCTCCGAACCGCTGTCCATCTCCCCTGCGTCTGTGTTTAAGTTTCCGCACATAATAAAACTCCCCTTTTCATGCAAACCCTTCCCTCTTTCGCTGCTGGACACACTCACCTAAACAAAGCTAAACACACCCACTTTCCTGACTTTTTTTTAAACCCTGCTGAGACAGGGGGTGTTATGGGCCTTTAAGAATGGGGTAATGAAAATGTGCAGTAAAGTCATGACATAAAGATGCATTAAAAGGTAATGAGTTCATGTTACTTACATTTGCTTAAACTAAAAAGTTAATTAGGCGACTTGGTGGCGCAGTGGGTAGCACGTTCGCCTCACAGCAAGAAGGTCGCTGGTTCAAGCCTCGGTTGAGGCAGTTGGCATTTCTGTGTGGATGTATGCATGCTCTTTCCGTGTTCGTGCGGGTTTCCTCCGGGTGCTCTGGTTTCCCCCATAAGTCCAAAGACATGTGGTACAGGTGAATTTGGTATGCTAAAATTGACCGTAGTGTGTGTAATGAGTGAATGAGAGTGTATGGATGTTTCCCAGTGATGGGTTGCGGCTGGAAGGGCATCCGCTGTGTAAAAACATTTTCTGGATAAGTTGGCGGTTCATTCCGTTGTGGAAACCCCAGATTAGTAAAGGGACTAAGCCAAAAAGAAAATGAATGAATGAAAGAGTTATTTAACACATTAATTAACAAACATGAACTAACAAGCAATTAAGGTAGCCATTATTCAAAAAGGAACTCATGTGACTCCTAAAGTGTTACCGTTTTGGTTGATACTAGGCTAGAGAATTTAGACAACAACAGAATTGCAACACATTTCTTTCTTTCTTTCTTTTTAAAGCATGTGTTTACTGCAGATATAGTGGATGTTCGTGTCATTCTGAACATTGACAATGAGACACATTTCAGCACCAACAGCCTGAAATACACAGCTCACTTAACAAAACTCTACAGTTTGACTGCTGGATGACAGTATTCTCTCGGGCTAGGTCAGAAGGCAAAAACTAATACCATCTGACAAACACTGAATGATACAACTGAACAAAATGCCAAGCTATCAAAGGAGCGATGTGATTTTGGGGAGAATGAGACATGCAAAAAACGAAGCCAAGAGATTTTTACAGTTGCTGAGCGAAACGAGTCCGTCTCTCGCGCCTTTGCTACAGTTATTATGTGGGAGAGAGCAGGATCCCAGCGTTCACAGAAACACATTGTTAAATGTTTGGCCAATAAATGTTAAAGACTGAAAACAACGAGGCAAACACAGAAGAGTTGGAAGGAGACAAAATGCAGGGACATATGAAGGCCAAGTTCGGTAATGGGTTTGAATGTCTCCAACATATGCACGCTCTAACCCATCCACACGTGCTCTATTCTCCTCTAAACCTACACATTCAAGTGTGATATATCATTTTAACTTTTGGGTGGTCATGTCAAAAGACGATTTGTCTTGGCCATTTTGGATGACATCACAGTGAATTGCATTAATCATCAGGCAAATACATGGTTTATCTCTTCGTATCAGGGACGCCTGCCCCGCTTTACCTCCCCTAATAAATCCCATATGGGACTGAAAGCTGCCTCATCTGAACTGAGCTCTGGCATTCGGCGTCTACAGCCAGGAAATGGCATAGTCAGAGAGGCGTGTAAACACTCTCTTGAGAAATAACAGCAGTTGCAAAGACCTGATCAGCTTCACCAGGCACTGTTTCGCTGCAGTCAAGCTTTAAGTCATTTTTTTCTGTCACAAGCCATTGAATAAAGATCTCAGCTTGCAAATAGTTTGGAGTCAGTTCATTAGCGGGAGGTTGCGATGAGGGATCTGGGTGTTATTAAGACTGACATTGTCGTTTTGAACTGACAAAGCATCTCTGCTACAGCGAGGCATTTAAAAAAAAAAAGAGGAGCTAAAGTGCTAACACAAACACGCTGATAAATTACATTTATGTGTCACTGAGCTTCAGCATTTGCTGACACCAGAAATGTTTTAACAGATCTGCCAAAGCAATGTGTTTTCATTATGATACTCGCGCTAACAGAGCAAGAAGACTAATGAAAAGTAAACACGTGGTGACCTTTAGCGAAGTCACTCATACAGACGACGCAAATAGAGTAAGAGCACAGAAAAGGAGGAAAAAGATGCAGAAAGAAAAAGGTTTAAAGATATTCCATCAACTCAAAGGTTAGGTCAAAGCATTCAGCACTATTTGACTAATGAGTTTCCAGAAATAACACTGCGTTTACATGCAGATGTCGTCCAGTCTGAGTTCATCAAGTTTTCGACTTTGTCACCTCAGAACCGCAGAACCGAAATGACCCTCTGAAACTCTGAGAGCTTGGGACAAGTCAAAAGAAGAACGCTACAATTCTATCATGAAAGCGTCTGAGAGAGTTTCTTGAAAGGCTAATAGCTTAATTAGCCCATAAGAAATAATAAAAGGCAGAAAAAAAGGGGGCCGCCAAATTATGACAAAATGGCAATAACTTCTTACCCCTGCAGATTCTTAGAAAATATGCAGCTCATTAACTGAAGGGGTAATAGGCTAATTTCCTATTCAGCAGACAAGGTTTATTCGTTTTTATTAAAGATGGGTGTGGCTGAAAGACGGCACATAAAATTATGTTTTGTTTCCTTTTATGCTCTCAGATTTGTAGGCACTGCTGTGTTATCCTATTACTGTAAAGTCGCATTAAACTTTAATTAAAGAAATCCAGTTATGCTTTACAATTAAGAAACACGTAAATATAGTTTGACCTTTCTGTGCCCTGCAGCCACATTTCTCATAAATATTATTTTGGATTAAAGGATAAGAGAGTTTTTGGTTGCAGACTGGGCATGGTTACTGTTGGCCTTGTGTTTTAGAATGTGGTTTTGCGGAATAGCAGATCTCTGGGTATTAAGAGTATAGTGTGATCATTAAACAATTCTATAAAACACATCTTAAATGGCCATGGCTGGACAAATGGCCTCTCAGTGACTGCAGGGTATGGCAGCGAGCAAAAGGTCACAACTAATTCAAGACCATTTGAAAACTGCTTGCATTTTTGTTTGACTTCTAAGTATTACCTAAATATATTAATGCAAAATAAATAACTTTATTCCTTAACATTCTATCTCTATAGACCAAATTATTATTATTAAAATAATAGTAATGGTTAGTTACTCCATTTACAGTTACTCACTGCATCTAACATCAAGTATTGCTGTTATTTACTCACAACTGTAATATAGAATTTATTCAACTGCACCCTTCAAGGTGTATGAGTGAGTCACTTAGCATAAATTCATTTAGGAAAGAAACAAGCAATTGCTATGAATGAGGCACAGAATCAAGCTTACCGTTTCACGTACCCCTATATACATTTCTGGAGAGAGCAAAATACATCGCAGGAGCTAGTTTTTTTTTTTTTTTTGCAGTTTTTGCTTTTGTGAATCCATCAGAGGCCGCTGTGTATGCTTTTTTAGATCTCGAATTCCTCTCGCAAGTGCAATTCGTGCCTGCTGTTCTCACGTAAATCCACCAGAGGCTGCTGTCGACTGACTGACTGACCAACCGACCAATAACCGCACCCTCCCCCTTCACTAAACCCAACCAAGTGTTTTAAAAAGCACAGATTGATCCGCCCACCCCTTCCCTAAACCCAACCACAGCATTTTAAAAAGCAATCCAGAAAAAGAGAAGTCCCTTGATTTTTATCACGTTTTCAGATTTTACCACATTCTGACCACATCGTCATGCCGCCCCCATAGCATTCATTTTAAAGATAAAATGCAGGCATACATAGCTCTGGCTACATAATTCGCAATCTCCAGAAATGTGTATAGGGCTATGTTTTCAGAATGAGTCTATGCTAACTACAACTGTGTGTTGTTTTGTGATGTGTAGCATCTGATTCTAATGTAGCTTCTTTTGGAACTATTCTCAGCTCAAGTAAATGCCAATTAATCAATATTAACTTCCTGTTTATTAAATTGATATTGAAAAGAAATTCTGCACGTTGACATATTTGTATTCTAACCATCAGCAGGCACATTTTAAATTGTTAATTGTTTTAAAGTGAGCTTAGATTTTCATTGAATAAGTGATGTTAGTGTTGGTTGGTTAATCAAGTCACGTTATTTATATATGTGTGCAGGGCTTGACATTAACACCCGCCATCCGGCCAAATGCGGGTAGATTTCAGCGGTGGTAGGTAAGACAGACACTCCCACTAGCCACTTTGACTGGTTGAAAATAATTTTCCCGGATAATAATTCTTAAAAGCAGGGTTCGACAATAAGGATGGTCCAATATGCATGCAAAGGTGATCTTAGAAACGAGAAGCAACACGACTGACAAAAATAATTGCGTTCATGCGAGCAATAGAAAGCAGGTGAATACCGAATGAGAGGATAACCACACTGAGGTGATGCGCGCGACTGTTTAAAACGCATGCTCACTCCCGTTTCCTTGCGTGAAGCGACTGTGTCTAGAAACACAACTGATGTGATCGGTTCTCTTTCAAATAGACTAGACAAAAAGTGATGAACGCACCCACAGTCTTGCTGCTTTAAAGATTTCCAGATTTGTCTTTTTGTAAGCAGCACCAGTTGCTTTCGCTTTAACCATTCTTTGAACAGATTATTTATGGGTCTAACGTTAACCGTGTGTGTGTGTGATCATCCTTTCATTATCACACGGTATGTTTTTTACCTGCTTTCTTTTGCGTTAATATGGTTTAATATATTTTAATATATTTACAATAACATTGCCTAATGGTTCCCCATTTATGTGTAGTTAACTGGTGATCTGGAACCTTTAGCCAGGACAGATTACTGTGCATAAGTTTTGTTAAATAAAAAGTATAGTATATAGCTGTGTTTTGCTTGTTTTGACACATTTAAAATTTGTGGCTAAAAAATAATTGTTTATGTTTGGTGTGGTCAGTGATAAATTTGGTAAATCCTTCATTTTGAGCTCTGAAAATTATGTGAAAAAAGTGGGTGAAAAAAACCTAACTGTAATACTATGAAACCATGACCCATTTGCTCATGATTATTGAGCAAGCTCATATACACGACACACTGAAAGTGAAATGAACGAGGACGCATGTGGAGATAACGCAAAATCTAAATCAAGCAATTTTAGCATGTCAAAGTCATATTTATGCATATAAAATATATTTTCCCAACAATAAAATTGTGGCTAGTGAAAATGGCGAGTGGGTAGTAATGTTGGAAAACTACTAGCCACAGTGGCTACTGATCAAAAAAGAATTCTATAGAATGCCTAATCTTACGTCAAAGTATAAAATGATTGCTTCTTTATATATTGCATAGCCTTTCTATAGAATGCTGAGTTGCCATGTGGCAAAGTATGTAACTGGCCTACCCCCACGAGTTTTCTCACCACAACTGTTGGTGGTGGCGCTAAGATTGATGTTTGATGATGGCGATTGAAGCACGTGAGTGATGAACATTATTGTAAAAACAGCATATTGCCAGTACGAGGTTCCACTACCACATCACAAACAATATTGCCATAATTCTTCTCACAACATCAGTCCAGAGCAAAGTGCCAAAATATGAGGTGTTTTTGTGTCAAAGAAGAAAATCAAGTACAATTCAAAGTGCCATTCCAGTCTATTACAAATAATTCAATCTCAGTTCTGCTGTCATTGTTTTTCCGGTAAGAACATTATATTCTTTATTTTGTATTCCTTCCACTTTAAAATACGTAATGATCAATAAAGTCTTTTGTTGTGCTCTTCTGACACTTTGCCTATATGATATTTGTCATTCTATATAATTCCTAGGAATTGTATAGAATGCCTAGGAAAAGTATGCAAAATCTAAAAAAAAACAAAAAAACAAACAGATATTTTACACTTTGCCTAAAACCATCTTCTATAAATTTCCAAGGCATTCTATACAATACTGGGATTTCATACATTGCCGGTAACATATTAATTCATTCATTCATTTTCTATTCGGCTTAGTCCCTTTATTAATCCAGGGCCGCCACAGCAGAATGAACTGCCAACTTATCCAGCATATGTTTTATGCAGCAGATGCCCTTCCAGCTGTAACCCATCATTGGGAAACATCTATACACACTCATCCACATACATACACTATGGACTATTTAGCCTACCCAATTCACCTATACCACATATCTTTGGACTGTGGTGGAAAACGGAGCACCCGGAGGAAACCCATGCAAACACGGGGAGAACATGCAAACTCCACACAGAAACGCCAACTGACCCAGCCAAGACTTGAACCAGCAACCTTCTTGCTGTGAGGTGAACGTGCTACCCACTGCGCCACCATGCAGCCCCGGTAACATATACAATAAGAAAATTGCACTTTGTGTAGTTTACATTTTCCAGGACCACAAAAACAGTTTTCTTGTAAATGCATGGCAAAATAATTTCCATTTTTAGTTAAAAACTGTGCCTTGTAAACAAGACTCTAAATAATGTAAGAGTTTCATTTTTAGGATAAAATAACCCTAAAAAGAAAATGAAAAGAAAAAAAAGAAACTGCCACAATTATTTTTACATCAGTTTTCCAGATTATGGTTCCAGACTGCGGCATGTTGTAGCTTCGTCACTGTTCTTTGATGGAAACCTCTGCCCTTTCTCACACTGTGGATCCAGTCATATGGCCTTAACTAGAGGAGGCCTCTATCCAACCGGTGTTGCTCGCCACCAAAGACTTGTCACACCTAAATAAGAGAGATCAAAGCTCTCCACTGCCTTGAACACAACCAGAGAGCTGCACCTGCCAGACCGCCACGTCACAGGTACAGCCTGTCCAACATATTGCTCTGACCCTCGCACACACTAATCCAAACTTTGATCCCAGTCTTCCTGCAATTATTATTCACAGGAGGTTGTGTCTCGATTATCATGAGGCTTTTACTGTCACATCGCTGCTTTTTCTGGTTGTTTTGAGGTTGTAAAACCACAGTTTTATGTATTTGTTTGTTTGTTTGTTGTCATGTTTAGTCAGGAAAAGCCGCAGGCGAAAAAAAGTGATGCCAAAAAAGAGAGAAAAAACTGTGAAAGACAGGGAAAGGGTTCTGCCATCTCCGCAGTGCCAAGCCATAACCACCAAGGCTTAATTATGATGAGGTTTCCACTTGTTAAACAACAGCTTTGGCTGGTGACAGAAACAGCTTTTCATTGGACAAACATGCAGTTCTCCGCTCTTTTTACCAAGCATGCCCAGAGAGCTGTTCTGGGGACTGTCATTAGCAAATTCCACAAGGGAGAGCACAATGATTAAATGCTAACTGCAACGAGGCAGCAACTTCTGTACCACAAAAACAATCACCAAAAACGAGGGCTGTAAATTTCTTTGGGAACAAGCAAGGCAACAAATAAGCAAACAGGGTGAAAAAAATCCTATGCGTCGGAGAATAGGGGGAGGCAATTCAACACTAGGCTTGGTTGTTGATTAATTAAGGGATATTTGGGATTATTGAGCTTTCAGGATGTAGAGGTTCAGTGACATCTGTTGGATCCCTGTTCCAGTATTCCACTTTATCCTTGGAAACATAATTAACTTAAGTATGCACACCCAATTGAACTAAACCTTTTTAGTCCAGATTGATTTGGGGAAATGTCATGGCAGATCAAGCTAATGCTCCACTCTCATTCTTTTCTCAAAAGAGCATTCGCTTCTTCTCTCCTCTCATTACGGCAAATAAAATGGTCGCCTTTAAACACTAAAAGCTTCCATTTTCCATTAAGAGAACAAAGCATATTGTCTGAGTCATTTAACATATTGTCTATGATGTTAATTAGAGATACCAAATAAATAAATAATCATGTAAATGTGTGAGATATTGCTATCGACCTTATTCGGCGATGCGGAAGTGAACTTGTTATTGCGAATGTTTTAGAATTTCTGATTCAGTTGCCTATGGGAGAAATGACTAGTAAAAATAAATGGCAGAACACGGTCAAACTACTTGCTCTACAAACAAGTGTGTTCATGACTTCACCTACAAAGCAGTATAATATAAAAGAAAAGTATCAGTTTATAACATCAAACAGCATACAGAACTATTTTTAAAGACTAAAAATGAATGGAAGTGAAGAAGACTGAAAGTCTCAAGCCGAAAAGATTCAAATGGCTGTGCCCGCTCATACATGAAGAATAAGGTCAATACAGTGGAGCTCTAAATAAGAGCAACCTACAGTTTACCTACATTTCAAAGTTATTGCTTAGTCTGTTTGAAGTCATACAAAGAGGACTAAAAGAGCAGGGATTTTTAAGTGTATTTCATAAGTTACATATAATCTGAAAGTATTAGAATATGAGTATAAAAGTAAGTATGAGTATAAAAAAAGAAATAAGGCTAAAGGGAAGGCTCCTGAAGAGCATGAAGTGAGAACAATCATGGTGGCCATTTTGAAAGTTTATTCCAAACAAAAGTGCTCTAAACAGCACTAAAGCATTTCTTCTGATGGACACTTGTCTCCTGTGGTTCTTTGGACACCTTTTTAAGCCCCTTACAACCTTCATCTATTTTGGTAATCTTACACTCTAAAAAATTCTGGGTTGTCGCAACCCAACACTCTGTCCAGTTTGGACAAACCAACATTGGGTGAATTCTTTTTAATTAAACTTAAATGACACTATGTTGGGCTTGTCCATATTTGACGCAACATTGGGTTCCTAGCAGAAACAAAATGTCGTAAGTTGTTAATATTAGGTTAGAGTTAGGTCATCAGCATCTAAGGACAATGTTATTTTGACGTCTAATTACAACGTGAAATGACATTGATATTTTGTTGATTTTAGGTAGTGTTGGAAAGTGACCAAAATCCAACGTCGAACCAACATCTTAAACCAACGTCATATTGATGTCAAATACTGACGCAAAATCAAAATCCAACGCCTAATAGACATCACATTGGTAACATCCACACAATGTCAAGCTGTAACATCATGAGACGTTGATGTTTTGTTGTTTTTAGGGTTGCATTGGAAAGTATCCAAAATGCGACATCTGTCCGACGTTGGTCATTGACGTCAGCCTGACGTTGAGTTTTGTCGTCAACCCAATTTTCATTTCCTAACAAAATGCAACGTCCCATGACATTGAGGTACATTATCAATCTGATGTCATGTTGACGTCCTGTGACTGCTGGGTAACGACAACCCAGCACTTTTCACAGTGAAAGCCTCAGTCCAATCTGGAGTCAAAATAAGTTCAGAAAACACAGTTTAACTCTAAAGAAAATGCAGATTTGTATTAACCCTTGTTGGGTCAAATATAGACAAACTCAATCTTGTGATTTTTTTACATTAAATTTAAATGTTTTTTTTTTTTAACCCAACTGTTGAGTTTGTCCGTAGTTGGCCAAACATTAAGCATTTTTAGAGTGTACTCTTGAAATCTGTCAAAATGAATTAGGGCTTTGAGATGAGCGCTTGAGAATGGAACACAGCCTATTTCAGACAGCTGGATGGCATGACTGACCAATCGAATGAACCATTCTGCAAGGAGAACCAGTGGCCTTGGAGGCAACATGTCTATTGTAAATAATAAATTACATTTTTTTTTGTGGTTTACCATGGTTTAGAGATAAATTAAGTCAGAGTGTGGTGAATTTAAGATAAACATTTATGTTTTCCTGATAGGAATAACTCAAAGTAGAAATTAATTTAATAACTGATAAAAAAATTAAGCTTTAAATTTACAAAAGATGTGTAGCATGCTTGAGGAAAATAAGGTCTGCGTCACGAAACAGACATTTTAATGGCTTGGTTTTTGGTAACAGCTTTGTGGCATTATGTTATTGATATTTTTCTGGCAGTGAATGAAAGACACAGAAAAGAGGGGAGAGGGAGATTGGGCGGCGGAGGGGGTAGAAAAAGAGACCCAGGTCACACTTGAAAAAACACAGATGTTTTTATCAGAAATGAGTCAGTGCATGAAGTAAGAGCTTATCAGTCAAAAAGCTGTGACTGCCAGATGCAACTGTTTCAAGACAAAACCATTTCTTTTTTTCATGAGCACATTAAAAATGAGGAGAGCAGGCCACTGTTAGTGTCAAGCACTGGTCAGTATAGCACTCTAATCATCTAAGCGCCCTGAGAGTTTTCATCACTCACACAGATATAAACATTTTTACATATTACATATATCACCTTTAATCATATCAGTTTTTTGCATATTAAGTAATATATACAAAGTCTTCCTGCAGGACTTTTGTGTAAGTGTTGTTGGAGACGACTGTTAGAAACATTTTGGTTTAGCTCAGAAGTAAACAGTATGATAATATTTCTGTAAGTCCACTGTATTTACATCACGGTCACATAAAAAGTAGTAGCTTCCACCAGGTCTGTGCTTATAAATTCTATAAAATGTGTAAAAAATGTTTAAGTATAGCAAATATAACAGGTTTTAATTGTTTATCTGAGGATTTAGGTTTCATTTTCACAATCAGTCATACCTCATGCAAGGCATAGTATCCAACCGCACGCAGTTTTGCAAGCAGGGAAACATTTTCATCTGCGGTTGTTTATTATAATTCATAGTCCTACAATCATAATTCCATCAGACATGTTGCAATAACATTTTTCCTTGACATATTTCGTAAGGGAACCTGAGCGATTTCTGTACCTCTAAACAACAGAGATGGAAAACATTTTCAAATTATGTCTGAAAATTGAACTAAACATCACACAAATAGAACAATTACCTGCATTTTGATAAAAGCCTGCTACTAGGTCGCTTACATATAATAATAATAAATAATATTAATACAATTATTGTTTAATTTTGTGTTTATTATGTTTTTTAATAATTTTTATGTTTACAAATAATAATAACAATAGTATTAATGAGTAATATGAGTACAATTTAAATACAGCTGAGGTCAGAATTATGAACAGAATTATTAATTATGAAATATATTTTTCCCATTTATATTTGTGTATTTTTCTTTTTAAATTTCTGTTTAACAGAGAAAAGCTTTTTTTTAAATTTCGAAGTGGTTTTACTTCCTAATTTCTAATAACTTTCTTATGTTAGGGTTAGGGTAAATATTTAGGTGTCTAGCTTGATGATAAGTTGATTTATAGTTTTCATATTGATAGCCTTTAAAAAAACCTCAACATTAGGTTTTTATTTTGGTTTAAAAAATGTTTCACTTTCGCAGCTCGAAAACATTTAGTTGAGAGTACACTTCTATCAGTATTAGATTACAGAGATATATTTTATATGCACGCACCTCTCAACGTTTAAAAGAATTGGATATTGTTTATCATAGTGCCTATTTATCATAGTGCAGGTTTGTTCAAGTGCACACACATCACTGTAATTTATATAAAATGACAGAATGGACCTTATTACAGTCAAGGAGAAAACAAATATCTTAGTTTTCATTTTCAAAGCTTTAGTTGGTAAATTACCACAGTAACAGTACAGTTCAAATACTTATAATATCAGATCAGCAGATATACTCTTACTTAAGATGCCATTTTTTCACACAGAGTTAGGTTGATCTGCATTCTCTAAGTATGCTCCATATTTATGGAATGTGCTTCAAGATACAGCATACTGCATAAAAAATCTGTACCATCTATCGCTATATTTAAAAATATTTTAAAGACTGTCAATTTAGAACAGTGCACGTTTTAACAACTGTTGATGACTTGTTCTATTTTTGTATGTGTCTATGTGTTGTGATATGTAGTTTTTGTAACTCTGTTGTATGCTACCTGTCTTGATCAGGACTCCCTGGTAGAAGAGATATTGTATCTCAATGTGACATTACAGATTAAATAATTAAATAAATAAATAAAAAATGCCTTTGCCATGATGACAGTACAGAGTATTTTTCTAATTGTTTTTCCAAGACAGTATTTAGCTTAAAGTGCAATTTAAAGGCTTAACTAGGGTAATTAGGTTAACTTGACAAGTCAATAGTAGGCAATTAGGCATTGTATAACAGCGTTTTTTTCTGTAGCCAATCAATCAATCAATCAATCAATCAATCAATCAATCAATTTACGAATATATTTAAATATTTCCCAAATGCTTTTAACAGAGCGGGGCGACGCAGTGGTGCAGTAGGTAGTGCTGTCGCCTCACAGCAAGAAGGTTGCTGGTTCGAGCCTCGGCTGGGTCAGTTGGCGTTTCTGTGTGGAGTTTGCATGTTCTCCCTGTGTTCGCATGGGTTTCCGTGGGTGCTCCGGTTTACCCCACAGTCCAAAGACATGTGGTACAGGTGAATTGGGTAGTCTAAATTGTCCATAGTGTATGAGTGGGAATCCGCTGCGTGGAACATATGCTGGATAAGTTGGCGGTTCATTCCGCTGTGGTGACCCCGGATCAATAAAGGGACTATGTCTGATAAAATGTTTTCTTCTGGAGAAATTCTTATTTGCTTTATTTTGGCTAGAAAAAAAACTTTTAAGGTCAAAATTATTAGCCCCTTTAAGCATTTTTTTTTTCCGATAGTCTACAGAACAAACCATCATTATACAATAACTTGCCTAATTACCCTAACCTGCCTAGTAAACCTAAATAACCTAGTTAAGCCTTTAAATGTCACTTTAAGCTGTATAGAAATGTCTTGAAGAATATCTAGTCAAATATTATTTACTGTCATCATGGCAAAGATAAAATAAATCAGTTATTAGAATTGAGTTATTAAAACTATTATGTTTAGAAATGTGTTAAAAAAATCTCTCCACTAAACAGAAATTGGGGAAAAAATAAACAGGGGTGCTAATAATTCAGGGGGGCTAATAATTCTGAATTCAACTGTATATATTGCGTAAGGGGGCTAAAAATATTGACCTTAATATTATATATATATTTTAATATTATTAAAACTGCTTTTATTCCTGCCAAAATAAAACAAATCAGACTTTCTCCAGAAGAAACAACTGTTATCAGAATTATCATGAAAAAAGACCTTGCTCTGTTAAACATAATTTGGGAAATATTTGATAAAGAAAAATAAAAATCAGGTAGAGGGCTAATAATTTATGCTTCAACTATATATACTTCTTATAATTCCATGCCTTTGAGTGCAATAACAGACAAGGCGCTCCGCTGATGAAAGACAGAAACATAAAATGCAAAGCAGCTTACAGAATGTCAATACCGAAAATAAAGTAAAAAGTAAAATATCTGGACAGACTTTCTGAAGTATATTTACAGTGTTTTGTAATGATCGTCATACCTCTCTTTCTCTCTCCCTCTTTCTCTCTCTATGTTTGAAAAAGTTTTTTGTATAAAAGAACACCATTTAATATGCTAATTAGTGATTTATTTGTGGCGAAGAGCTTGCATGCCTATGATCCCTCATGATCTATCAATCTCTTTCCAGTGTGGACAAACTATATTATTTGACGCTGAAATTACTCAGCTCTGAAGGGATTTATGCAATCTGGGAAATATCTTGAACAGAACTTATTAATGGTTTATTGCGCACATTTCAAAAAATATGAAGAACTTATCTGATTTATCGTATATTTGAAATTTATTTTTTCTTCTTTCCATTAACACTGTGACCTAGCCAGATGCAACATAGCTCTGGCAAAACATAAACAGACGAATACTTACATAACTATATACAATTTTGTAAATACAAAAAACAAACCTTAATTATATGTATAATTACAACCCAATAGGTTCCATGGTCATAGGCATGTTTTTTTATTAACAACACTAGCTTGCACAATTATGATATTATCGGATTCATAGATGATCCATAATGCACTTCACCAGCAATGGTAGTTTAAATTTCACTTGAATAAATCCATGAATCTATATGACAGATATTCTAAACATAAATATTATTTACAAGATAAATACTGCCATTGTACATTTTTTTTCTGGTTGCTGCACAACATTTTCTCAGTAGGCTCTGCTTTAACTTTCCAGACGACCTAATTGTTCAGAGAATGAATCATTGAGCTGAGCGAGTCCTGTATTGAATGATTAGCTATTAAGTTGTCAGTCAGCGCTGTTTAGAAGATCTACAGCTATTATACTGTAAGATCAGTTTAATATTATCATCTGACAGAGAGGAAACATTTACTACCCTATTATCCATTGGTTTTAGCAACAGTATCATTCCTGTGTAACCAAGAGTATACCATATCCTTGAACTAACCTGATTCAACAAAATCTACAATGACATTTGTATTAGACTAAACTGAATCATTGTTGGAGTCAAAACCAGAATTCGGTTGGAGTGAATGTTCCTAATGTACTGAAATAGTTTTCTTTGTATAAAGCTGCTTTTGGGTGACACAGTGGCGCAGTGTGTAGCGCTGTCACCTCACAGCAAGAAGGTCACTGGTTCAAGCCCCGGCTGGGACAGTTGGCATTTCTGTGTGGGGTTTTTGCATGTTCTCCCCATGTTGGCGTGGGTTTCCTCTGAGTGCTCTGGTTACACCTACAGTCCAAAGACATGTGCTGTAGGTGAATTGAATAAACTAATTGGCCGTAGTGAATGAGTGTGTGGGAATGAGTTTGTATGGGTGTTTCCTAGTACTTGGTTGTGGCTGGAAGGGCATCCGCTGCGTCAAACATATGCTGGATAAGTTGGGGGTTCATTCCGCTGTGGCGACCGCTGATTATTAAAGGGGCTAAGCCGAAGAGAAAATGAATAAATGAATGAATGCTTTTAAAGTTTGCATTGCATAAATCACTTGTAACGATCAGATACTGGACAACGGACATGTGAATCCATATGCAGTTTATTACTGGAAAGTCGTGCAGGCAATGGTCACAAACAGGAATGAATAGTAGCATCAAAGTAATCCATAAAGCAAGGTCAAAAAGGGCGAATAGTCAGGCTAGGCGGCCAAAAAAAAAAATTTATAATAAATAAATAAATAAATAAATAAATAAAATCAAACACAATAAACAAGTGAAAGGTCAAAAACACCGGAAGACTTGACAAGGAAAAAACACTTAGTAATTTTAACAGAAAGACAAAAACAAGACTCAGCAAAGAGTGTGTGAAACTGGGGTGTATAAATATGGCCCATGTAATCGTTGAGAATGCCCATCACCTGTGTGTGTGTGTGTGTGTGCGCGCGCGTGTGTGTGTGTGTGTGTGTGTGTGTGTGTGTGTGTGTGTGTGTGTGTGTGTGTGTGTGTGTGTGTGTGTGTGTGTGTGTGTGTGTGTGTGTGTGTGTGTGTGTGTGTGTGTGTGTGTGTGTGTGTGTGTGTGTGTGTGTGTGTGTGTGTGTGTGTGTGTGTGTGTGTGTGTGTGTGTGTGTGTGTGTGTGTGTGTGTGTGTGTGTGTGTGTGCACATGAGGTACATGATGTTATTTGTATTCCGGATCAGTGACAGATCTGTAGTTCTCCAGTTATTGCAGGCATTAGATCACTGTTGATCGTGATAGCACTATAGAAATAAAAATTACTTGACTACTGTTGGTTTTTGATTGGGACACATTGAAGAATTACAATTTTATTAGTCACATAGAGTGTCATACACAGTATGATATGGAGTGAATGCTTAACATTTTGTGAACATTTGATGAATATGTTGTGATTAAAGGGATAGTTCACGCACAAATGAAAATGTACTGCTATTTACTCAAGCTATGAAGTGGATTATGCATTTCTTTCCTCTTTTGAACACACACAAAAAAAGATATTTCGAAGAAAGCTGTAAACTTGTAATCAATAACTTACATAGGTGGAAAAACAAATATTATTGAAGTCAGTGGTTACAGGTTTGCAGCTTTCTGTTAAATATCTTCTTTTGTGTTTAACCCAAGAAAGTCAAACAGCTTTGTGACAAGTAAATGGCGAGTAAACGATGACAGAATTTTCATTTTGAAGGAACTATCCCTTTAACTGAGCCATCAAAAATGTATTTAGGTCTACACAATGCCTCACTTCAATAGGCTCTATGCACAGCTAGTGCTTTTCAGCCAATAATAAAGTTCCGGTGAAAGCTTTATGTGACTATTTTCAATTTCATTAGGTTACTTTTACAGCATCGATGTTGTAATGTAATTACAACACAATCAGTTAAACAGACTTAAGCATTAATTTAGTTGTTCAAGCATAAAACAAGATAAAAGACTGTTTAACCCCTAGCACCCTCAGTAGCAACAGGCTAGCGCAGAAACTCAATAAAAAATAATAGGGTAAAATAAACTGTCATACTTTAAAGACATGGCAGGGGGAAATGGAATTTAATGCAGTGCTTTTTGTCCAATCGGAGACCCACTTCACATCGTATATCTAACAGACAGTGAAGATCACTGATTTTTAAAGAAATCAGACCTTAAACGTGGCAACTTTATAATGTAAAGACAATTCACCAGAAGCGCTAAGACTGGCTGGCTGAAATTAATAGTCCGTGTGCATATACTCCATTCACAATTTGTGAAACTGGAAATATTGGATTTGTTGAAGAATGAAAGAAGCAGTGAATATGTTAATCGTGTTCTGCTCTGATCGAAGACATTCAGCTTTTCAGATCAGATCAACAATAGTAAAAAGTAAATGTAAGGCACAAAGATCCTGTGTGTTCATATGCAAGGTGTTAGCGGCGAGCGAAAAGCAGCGGCCTAACATCTCACGCGCTCATACTGGCGCACGCAGAGGACGACTGAATGGCCGCCAGATGTATTTAGGAAGGCGAAGACACAAAGGCAACAGAGTTGAAAGATTTCAGAACTCACGGCAGTGTATGTGTGCGCACAAAAGCACGTCCTAATGAGTCACACAGTCACATCAAAGGCAAAATTACACCCGTTAAAACCCGTCTCACACTTCGGCCTAACGCAGAGAGCGCGAGAGATCTGATACCAGAACAAAAACCACACAGACAAAAGCTAGCCATGTGCTAACCATTACCATCCACTCTTTTCTTCCCCACTCTGATGGAAGCAACATGTATAAAACAAGAGAGACATAATCTCAGCAGCGGCAGCGGGGAAAAGATTTCGACATCAAAGACGCAGCGCACATTACTAAAATGTATGCCTTCACCCTTCTTGTGTCTTTATTGCTTTTTCAGATTTTTACATTTGTTAGATCATTCCGGGAATGAAGTGTACAGGCTACACCGCACTGAAACTGACAGCTGTTAGCAAAGCGCGCCTGGTCCTGACGCTGAAAATGGACCGAATGTGGTGCTTAGTGAGGATGTGACGACTCGCTGACAGAGCGCATGGACGAGGAGGGAATGTTCCGGCATGTCAAAATCAAGTTTGCAAAGATGTGAACTAGGCCATAAAACAGTGCTGGAGACGAATGGGAAAAACAGAGAGAGCGAGAAACAGAGAGAGAGAGAGGGAGAACCACAACTGCCTTCAGTCTGCACTTGTGGCTAAGTGACACCATGTTTGCTAGTGTGCCGCTGTTGTGTTCTTGTGTTTCAACAAAGCCAAAACAAAAACAGACAACAGGCACAGCAGTGCCCCGTGCTTGTAAGTGTGGTGGCATGAGGCCTTGTAACGCTCTGAAAGAGATTATAAGCTGCAGTCTGCAGGACAGACATCCACAGCTCTGCATTTGGTTTAGCTTCATTTTTGTCACACGTAAACTCGAAAATGTATGTGTATGTTATTTAAAATACAACAGTAACAAATTCAACTAGAGAGTACACTATAAAAAAAACACATTTTTGCTGGAACACTGGGAGCAATCGATTGATTGATTGATTTGATGGATTACATATAATAGGGCTGGGCGATTAATCGAAAAAGTAATCAAAATCGACATTTAGAACCTATAATCGATCAAATTTTACATGACGATTTTTTCAATTACTTTCCCTGTCGCGTGTGGAGTCACATGATTCTGCTCTGTTAAAGGCTGAGGCTTATTTCTACTTCTGCTGCCACTTTGCAGCCACATCTGATCTCTGGTCAAGTAGGACGATGGACCCATTCTTGAGCCTTACTTTGCATTACATTGCTGATAATTAGAAGCAGCGCTAGAGATGCCATGAGATGGCATGTTTTCCATTACATTAAAGTTATTATTTACATTAAAATATTTGTTTATAAAAAATGGAAGAATTGCACCGCTTAAAATATTTTTTCCTGGATATACACGAGTTTATTTTCTACTTTTAATATGAAAAACACACAAAAAATGTATTTTATTTACAAAAATGCAAGTTATTTAGGCAATGTGTGCTTTAATATCAGTTGTTCAATGTTGATGTTCAGTACATGATCATAGATAATATATAGTTGGAGTTTCCTTTAATTATTTTAAAATCAAGTAATGCACCCTTCATTTAAAAATTTCTCGCTTGTAATATGTGAGCATATTTATTTACTGTACAAAACCTGTCAGTGAACTGTGAGGGCAAAAAAAATAAAAAAATAAAATAAACTAAGCAATCGTTCATTAATTGTAATCGAGTTAAAATTAACTGAGATTTTGATTTTAGGCCAAATCGCCCAGCCCTAACATAAAACATTGATTTTATGGATTACATATAACATTTATTACTACTTCAGTTCTCCAAGGATACATTTATTGATTCTAACGTAGACATTCATAATTTCACACATGCCATAAAATGTATAAATTATATTTAATGATAGTTGCATTTTAAATCAAAATTTTACAATATTATCAAACTTAAACAAATATTACCATAATGGGACTATATATTACTATAATAATAATAATAATAATAATAATAATAATAATAATAATAATAATAATAGTTAGGGTTGCACAATATATAGTTTCAGCATTGATATCACAATGTTCACATCACAGGATATGCAATGGTGAGTTTGTATTAATTATCATTTGAAGAATGGCAAGATATCGCAATGTTAGATTTTTCCAATATCGAGCAACCCTAATGATAATAATAATAATATCTTGATGACCTCCAACTTGAAATGCACTGCATGTCCATTTATTTCAATGTCCATCCTGTGATAAACTGCGATTTAAATTGGGTCACATGTCATGTAACCTGTATCAAGAATAAAACTATAACATATAAATTATCTTTGAACATTTGGGTAGCACTTTAGTTTAGGTCACAATTTACGGTATTAACAAACCATTAACTAACACTACTCGCTTAATAAAGTAGTAATTAGCTGTTTATTAGTAGTTAGTAAGGTAGTAGTGGATTTTAGGTTTTGGGTATGATTAGGGATGCAGAATAAGATTATACTTTATAACTACTAATGAACAGTTAATAACTTAATAATAGGCAGGTAATAAGCCAGTAGTTAATAGAGCACATTTGCACAAAGAATTAGGTATGTTAACTGTTAGTAATAGAGTATGTTTTTTTTAAATTGGGAATGGTATGTAAAATATTTAATAATGTGGTTCCTAGGTATTTGGTGAACTATTTTCAAATGGTGAGGCAACAGCAACCCAAGTACTAGGGGTTGGGATTTTAATATTTGTTTATATGAATTTAGAAGTCTAGTGGGGAAAAATATGTTTTTATATACAAGTGCAATCATGTGGAACAAATGACCAAAATCGATCAAGGAAATAAAAGACTTAAGGAGGTTCAAAAAAAGCTATCAAAAGATGGTTGTTTGATGAGGATAATTAGTTTGCAAGGTGGACGAGGATGTTTTATTTTATATGTTATTGTGAATAGGCTTGCAGCTGTAAGGCCATCCGCTGCGTAAAACATATGCTGGATAAGTTGGCAGTTCATTCCGCTGTGGCGACCCCTGATTAATAGAGGGACTGAGCCGAAAAGAAAAATGAATGAATGAAGAAATGTAGTTGTTAATTATTTTGTTCCTGTTTTTAAAATGTGGAGGTACTGTTTGTTTTATGCATCATCTGTATTTTGAGGCCATACTTTGTTTTATTTAACTGCGAGGACCGCAATGGTAACAAGCCAAGGGCTTTATTGTGTTTTTATCCTCGACAGTTTTTATTTCAAAATGTATGGGATACTTGTATTTTTGTACAGCTTGTCTAAAATCTGTCAAATAAAATTCAATTCAATTCAGCATGAATTGTGACCTGATCTAAAGTGTTAGCAACATTTGTGCTACTATAAATATTGCTTTTCTGATAGCCTTATAGGAGCCTTGAAATCTGTCTCATTGTGCCTAAGACACTACACAAAATGAACAGGAGAATTGTGTCCATAATAAGTGCTACGTATTTCCCTCCACCATCAAAATGTGCAAATAATCAAAGTCCATACGAAAACAAAATGGACTTTCATCTGCTCCACTGAGTTATTTTGGGCTGAACGGAGCCTCACTTCCTTTCTAAAGGGACATATATGTGATGTTATGCTTTTGATAAAACATCAGTTGTACTTGCCTTCTCTCTTCCCCCTTCTCTCAGCCTGCAGTACAGCTGCTTCAGTCTCTCAGGTTTCTGCCTTTAAACTTCTTGATCTCAGAGGATGCGAATCACACCTGCGAACAGAAAGAGCAGAGGACAAATAAAGAAAAAGAGGAAGTAACACCTGCCTTTCCTTGATTTCATTTCTCTCTGTCACTCCATTTTCAAAACTCTTTCCTTTTTCTTTATGAGGTGGGATGAGTTTCCTGCATGGACTGGTAGAGACGTGCTCGCTCAGTCCCTCAATCTCCCTTTTATTGTCTCTACTTCAGCCACACACACAGATCACTATAGTTCACTTGTGTGAGTGCGCTTCTGTTTAACAGATTATGACCCCTGAAAGGAAAATATGTTCACTCTGTGTCCATATTTGCAGCTCTATTTGCTGTAACAGACCATCTATTTGAATGTAGAAGTCTTGAAATCAGAGCCTGAGAAACTCAACATCAATAAAATCTGCCCCTTAAATGTTGTTTCGTATGCACAAACTGAATAATAAAAACCTTAGCTTTAAAAACCCACCAACTTGTACTGTGACTAATTATTTTCCTCATCCTATGATATAAGACGTAAGGGCTGCACTTGCATGTGTACATATAGTGTACACACAGTATACACATATCAAACAAATATTCAGTTCAGTACACACATTTTTATTGCTGTTTTTCATTATTAAAACAAAGGAAATTTTCACTGTATTAAATATTAAATGTTTTATTATTAGGTTTGGCAGTGAATTGAAATTAGGTTTTATTATTAATAAAATAATAAAAAATATAATAAAGGATCAATAATATTAACCCCCTTAATTCTTTTTAAACTAGATACAGAACAAATTACTAATTAACCTAACTTGCCTAGTTAAGCTAATTACACTGTAAAAAATGTAAACAAGTTATAGATAGATAGATAGATAGATAGATAGATAGAGAGAGAGAGAGAGAGAGAGAGAGAGAGAGAGAGAGAGAGAGAGAGAGAGAGAGAGAGAGAGAGAGAGAGAGAGAGAGAGAGAGAGAGAGAGAGAGAGAGAGCGAGAATCCTTTCCTTTCACTTTTTCTTGTTCACTCAACTTTAGAAAACATCAGCTGCACTGACCTAAAATTATTTGTCAGTAATACAAAAAACATTTAGTTGGATCAACATAAAATAAAATGAGTTTTCTGGAGAGGTGAACTACTCTGTAACAAAAATTTCTAAGTTGTGCCAACTGAAAATTTTTTGTCTGTGAACAGTTGAGTATTTCCTTTCGTTTTTTCTTGTGTGTACTAAATATCAGTTGCACTGACCTAAAATGTCCAAGGTTGAGTAAACAAAACTCATTTGGAACCAAGAAAAAACACATCAAAACAAACAAACAAACATAGTTCATTCATTCATTCAAATGTCTTTTCATTCATTAATTTATTTTCTTTTCAGCTTAGTCCCTTTATTAATCCGGGGTCGCCACAGCGTAATGAACCGCCAACTTATCCAGCACATGTTTTATGCAGCGGATGCCCTTCCAGCCGCAATCCATCTCTGGAAAACAACCATACACACTCACTCACACACTATGGACAATTTAGCCTTCCCAATTCACCTGAACCGCTTGTCTTTGGACTGTGGGGGAAACCGGAGCACCCGGAGGAAACTCACGCGAATGCAGGGAGAACAGCACTTCCTACTGCGCCACTGCTTCGCCACGTCTTTTCAGCTTATTTATTAATAAGAGGTCGCCTGTCACAATCTCACTCTCTATAAAGATCACAGGAATGGAATCTTGGAGTATATTAAAACATACATATTTATTTACCAACATACAGGAACATGGAAATCACGTAGAAACTCACAGGAACACCAATAAACACCAGAATGACGAGCAGGAATGACGTTTGAGACCAGACAATAGACTAACTTGACTAACCTGGGAGCTTACATGCACAGGACATCACTGAACTAATTACACGCAGGGGTGAGACACAGGTAAAACTCATAAAACTAATAGTGGCGGGAAAACAGAACAAAGGAGCAAATGATAATCACAGAAGCACATGGAAAAACACAGGAGCACATGGAACACACTGGGAAGTCACATGACACAAACACAGGAATACTAGAACAGAACACAGAACCTGACATCGCCACAGCAGAATGAAACGCCAACTTATCCAGCATGTTTTACGCAGCGGATGCCCTTACAGCATGTGTGTGTGTGTGTGTATGTGTCCTCGCTGTGTGTGTGCGTGAACTTTGTAATGACATTGTGTGTGACTCATTGTTGCAAATCCACAAAAACTGCATCAAATAGTGATTGTTAAAGTTCTTACTGTAGTATTTCTCACACACGTTACGCGAGATCTGCTTCCTGAGGCAGCCGAGAGCAGCGATTACTGACAGGCACGTGGGAACGGTGGGCGGGGAGGACTAGCCTTAAAGGCCCAGTACAAAAAAACAGCAACAACTTTTTCTCAGATATAATATAGACACTTCAAACAGCTATAATAAATAATCTGATGTGTGTTTTGAGCTGAAACTTTACAGACACATTCTGGGGACACAAAAGGCTTATATTAAATATGAAAAAAGGGTAACATATGTGCCCTTTAAACATTACAGGACTTAATTGAGATGTTCATGAAAATTAAATATCAAATACATTTGATTTCTCATTTGAGAATGCATTTTGATTTAATACTTGAATGTTTGAGTGTTTGATTTATCATTTGGGTAGTTGTTTTGAAAGTTCAATTTATTATTTGATCTTTTTAGGCATTTGAATTTTCATTTTAATTTTGTTAGGAAATAAGTTCTATATATATACAAATAACAGTTAAATACAAATTAACACTCGACTAAGCGTTGTGTCTCCATCCATCCATCCATCCATCCATCTATTTGTATTGCATGTCTGTCTGTATAGGAACCAAGATTTGACAATTAAATTGATACCCAACTCAATGGTCTAGTGTTGTGCAATACTGCATGTCACAACCATTACAAGCAGATGAAATGTATGTAAAATAGAAAGCAACAGCATGATATTTTTTGGGAGGTCACACTTAAAAAATAAAAATAAATGAATGAATGAATGAATGAATGAATGAATGAATGAATGAATGAATGAATGAATGAATGAATGAATGAATGAATGAATGAATAAATAAATAAGTAAATAAAATATGGACTGTAGAGTGTAGCCAGTGTGTTGGCAGGTGATATTTGAAACAACCATAAGACATCAGATCATCTTGATAAGAAACACTGGTTCGTCTCTCCTTCTCTCCTACTGAGTTTAAAGTGTATCCATGTGATGCTGAACTCAAAGACACATCTGGAGCCGAAAGGCATGACATTGTGTGTGTGTGCTCTGTTGCTCAGCCCCTTATTAGAGAACGCATATAGCTTCTTTGTTCATGAATATAATTATCCCGTTTTTAACTTATGCAACAGAGCAGTAGCCAAGCCAAATGACAAACAGACCACAGCCATAAATTAAGATTTTTTTTAAAATGATTTTCACTCCTATAATGTTTGCCACTTATGCTGCAAACTGCAGTGCTATTTATTTTCTTTCCATCATGTTTCTCTCTCTTTCCTTCTCTCACCGTCGCTCTCATTTAACAATAAGTTTCCAAGCAACAAAACAAATGTGCCATATGTGGAATGGCTTTGCTCTGCGCTTTTGGTTTCACTGCTAAACACATTGAGAGTAAGTGCACTAAATGATACTGACAGTTTATGGGGATATAAAAAAGGTTAGTGTGTGAGTGTGTGCGTGTGTTAAGACAATGGCATGGGATTTTCTTACAAAGCTTTTTTGTGCATTGTTTTTTTGTTTGTTTTTACACAATAACTCCAAAAAAAATCTGCAAAACCCCTCACTTTCATTCACCCTATAAATGTCCCTTCCCTATGGACCTTTATTAGACTGAGAAAAGTTAGGGGGGAAAGTCTAATCACTTATCAACTGCTAATTACAGTTTTTTTCTCAGTCACTTTGGGACATTTCTCAGATCAGAATCAAAAATCTTCATACTACCCGTTCAGTCTTCACATAATTTATACATTTTTAACAAGTTTCAAATGCTTCTGTACATCCATGCAAATGATTATGTACAATGCTATGATGTTTCCTACATTATCAGTCGCTTATGTCATGTTGATCAAAATGTATAATTTTGGTCTCTGTTGAATAGTCTTACCCCCACAACATTTATCATCTTGTTCATGGCATAAGTATTTACATGCAAAATGACTGAAGAAGTTGTCATGATATTTTGTCATAATGCATTTTTCTCTACATTTCCAGACTTTTTCAAAATCTGCCTACAATTGGTAATTTCTTTTCTCAGCTGAATCTCGACTTTTTCTTGACATTGCCCACATTTCTACTTTTGTTTTGTTGTTTGTTTGTGCTATGCAGTGCTGTCTTTTCCTTTCTGTATAACCATGACATGATGAGTACAGTTTTTTTTGTTTGCTTTGACCTGGTTAAAGAAACTTGGATCCACTCCATTTTCCTCAGCACTATCCCAGCAGAGCAGAAGACACGTCTTGCAAATGTGTAAACTCTTTCTCATTGCATTGACACATTTTTCCCAACATTTTTCAAAACAGTTAACACAGATGTTATTCAAGCAGTCCAAACTCCATAGTTTTAGCTATGGTAATCAAACAGAAACCATCTATTCCTAACCATTAGAAACTACCAAGATCAGTATGAAATCACTGAAGCACAGTTTTGACACTCCTTCACACAAATCTTCAATTATCAATCAGTCTGCAAACCTTATAAAAACGGTGGAGGGTCTGTGTTGTTCTGTGCCAGCATGGATGGAGGAGGTCAATAGTGGCTATGTCTTATACTCCCAATAGATTTGACTATATTGGTTTGCATGTGTTTTCTCTAATATTTACAGTATTTTATTACTTTTGTCTGTTTTTTTTTTTTACGGTATTTCAGTTTTCAGCCACAGTTTGAAAAATGTCATGATATAAATTTAATCAAAGCATTTATTATTCTGGATACAATTTTTTGCGAAAAGGTAAATTTGACAGCCCAAATAGAAAGGCAACAAATGGCATTGGCAATAGGCTACAATGGCAAGCAATGGTGCACTGATTCACTCTGAGTTCTGTATTTTGTTGTCCATTGTGTAGTGATTGATTAAAAGAGCTCATATACTTGTTTGCAAGTTGTGTTGTTTGAAGGTAAAATTAGCTTTTGTTGAATATTTTAAATGTTTTGACACGGTGTGTGCGATTTGCAAGAAAAATGTGTCATTTTTACCATGAGTGCTGCTGTTTAGGCCTGTGTGTTAACTGTTTTGAAAATGTGGAGTTTCAGGTGACGGCTGCATCAAACCGATCAAGAAAAACTGTAAACAAATTACAGTACATTCATTCATTCATTTTCTTTTTGGCTTAGTCCCTTTATTAATAAGAGGTCACCACAGCGGAATGAATTGCTGTTCTTGTGTAAACTCACCAGAGACCATTTTACAGAATGTTTAACTGACCGATCGACTAACTGAACAAACTGGTAACAGCGGGTAAGCCGTTCATAAGGAGGTACTGTAAGTGGTCAGCTGGTAAGCAAAAGGAACGGCGTCATACCACCCGTAGCGTTAATTTTAAAAATGAAATGCAGCCATACATAGCTCTGGCTACATAATTCGCAATCTCCACAAACGTATATAGGGCTACGTTTTTATGAGCCTATATTGAAAAATGTACTTGCTGTTTTGTAAATTTCAATTCTGAGCTGAGAAATGTACTAAAGCAACTGAGAAAAACTGTAATTAGTGTTGTCTGACTGGCTGTTTTTTCTTGTTACTCTTTTTCTCCCAATCCTAAGTAATATGAGTGCATATTCCATCAGAGGTATTTGTTATGTTTTTGGTTTAAAAATCTGACAAGACAGATGTATTTAGTTAAGCAGTCAACAAAAAAAAAAAGACAAAGACAAAAGACAAAGCAAAATCTACTGTATGCATATGAAGTTATATAATATTATGTTACATATTTAAATTTAATATTGGCATTTAAAAAACTTACAGTAACTCTAGTGGTTATAATTGTAAAATGTAATAACAATTAATACATGAAATTTTGAAGAACGAAAAGCATCAATTGTCACAATGAGAAATGTATTGAAAAAAAGATGAATGTATGGAAACTGAGCCTTGTTTCTCTTGATGTTTTATCCTTCACTTTTGTCAATTGGGGAAGTTAGGCCACTAGAGTTACTGTCATTTTAGAATTAAGAACCGCCTTTCTTTTGATGCTAAAAAGAAGCTGGTTGATGCAACATTTTTGTCAATATTGGACTACGGTGATGTTCTCTATGTGCATACTGTATGTATTCGTCTCAGAGTCTGCATGCATTGGATACTGTTTACCATGGTGCACTAAGATTTATAACTAATTTTAAATCCCTTACTCATCATTGTGTGTTGTATACTAGGGTAGGATGGTCTGCTTTGTCCATTCGTAGGCTCAAGCATTGCCATATATTTGTTTACAAATGTTTACTAGGTTTACTCCCATCATATCTACAGAATTACATTTGTAAAAAACCTGTCCTTAGCTATCAGCCTCGGTCAAAGGATATTTATTTACTGTCTGTTCCTAAAGTGCGGACTGAGATGTGAAAAAAGGCTTTTAAATACGCAGCACCTTTTACATGGAATAATCTACAAACAAAGTTGCAGTTTAAGGAACTGATTTCACTAAAATCTTAAAAAAATATATGAGTATAAATGATTTAGAAATTGAAACACAGGCTTGTAGATGTTTTGAATAGTTGTCAATGAGTGATTCACGTTAACTTTTAATTGTTTTTTGTTTGTTGTCTGTTAGACCCATGTGACATGGGTACTGCCTAATCCTGGCCCCTCTTGTAAAAGTGATTTTTAATGTCAATGTGTCTTTCCTGATAAAATAAAGGTTATAATAGTTATAAAGTTTTGTTTCTCGCCTCTGTCGCCATTGGCTTGCTTGGTTTGGGACTTGTGGAGCTGCGCATCGATGGATTTGCTCTTCAGTGTTTGGACTTTCAGCAATGAAATTTAAACCACTCTGAACTGAACTAAACTGAACTTCAACTTTGAAAACTGGACTGACACAGTTTCAATTTACTATAATCTTCTATGTTAAGCTGCTTTGACACAATCTACATTGTAAAAGCGCTTTAGAAATAAACATGAATTGAATTGAGGAGTTTAGATGCTAAACCTCTAAATGACATCTGAAATTTTCTTCTAAAATGAGCATTTTTATCAGGCTCCTGTAGGTAAATTCAGTAATTTCACTTTTACGGCACAGAATATGGCCTTCTCATGATCTTTAAAGTGAAATAACTCAACATAAACACAGGAGGCTGAGAAAAATGTTCATTTTCTAAGGAATTTTAAGACGGCACTTTCAGACAGGTTTTTGCATCTTCAATTGACATGTACCAGTGTAGTTCAACAGGTAATGTGGTAAAGACACATGTTGTTTGGTGCTTTCTGATTTACTACATGTCATATGAAGCACCAGATGAAGTTTCTCTGACTTGTTCATGATACGTTTATTTTGACAGTCACCAGTAAAGGCCAGAGATGCTGCCTGTTATTCAGAGTTGGTTGCGAGCAGATCCAATAACAAAATACATTTGGTTTATAAAAATAGAAATAGAATCCACACACTGCCTAAAACGTTGTGGTCTGCAGAAATGAAAGAAAAACAGCTCCCATAAGCCCATTTTAACCTCGCTGTCTCTCTGTTTCTGGGAAATGCTACGATTTAGTGCTTAACACACACAAATGTGTAAATTAGGCTTATATGTTCATACATCCGTCAAATATCATAAGGGTTTTTCATTTCTTCGCGTAACACAACAATGCTTCCTGCTCCCCACACATCTGCAGTGGAAAGCAATAAGATGGCTTTAAATGCATGCCAATGCTCACCACTATGAACAAAAATAATAATAATAATAAAACAGACTAAAAACAGCTTTAAAACCAAACTAAAGCCAGACTGAAATCAAACTTAAACACAAACCCAAGAAAATCAGCTCCCCTCCTGAGGACACACCAACCACATTCACTCACTCACTCACTCACTGTGCAAAATACACTAGGGTTTGGATTTTTTCTTTCTTTCTCTCCATATAATAATCTCTATTCCCCAATGGTGCTCTTCCAGCAGACATATCTATACGTGTCTTCTTCATTATGACCAAATCCTCTTCAGCTTTACTGCACTTGTCAGTGCAGAAGCAGCTGGAGAGAGGATAAAACAGCTTGAACTAACGCGAGTTCCAGCTGCTGAGGTATTATTACTAAATTAACCACACCGTGTATCTGTTAATTGCTTTCTGCGTAATGTGCTTTTCAAAAGCCCTGATGTTTTATTCTTGCTTTGCGCACTTTAAAAGGGAAAGGGATCTCACGGACCATTTTAAATGAAAGATTTCATCTCTCTCTCTCTCCTGGATGGATGACTATAAGACTCTCTGGTGAAATATAAGCGGAATAGCAGCATTAAGCACCTGTTACCGTGACTTTCAAATGAATAGTTATTATACGGGTGTGAAACTGTGCATTATGTAGTCAGCACCGCTAAGCTCTAAGGTTTCCGTTTTTAGATTATTTATTTATTCGGTTTCTCGTCTTTTTACTTTATACTGAATGATAGCGGGGCATTTTAAACATCCTAATGCCTGTATTTAAATCCCTGAAATGCATTCTGCTGTTTATCAGTTAACACCTCAGACAAATCCCGTTTGACTGTTGTGTCATGTATAAACTAGTGTGTGTGCGTGCATGTGTGTGTGTCCATTGCTTCCAGGCTCCAGCAGGCTGTAATTGTTTGCCATAAAACATTAATTAGGACCAGATGAAGTGGGAAATATTTCTAGCATCTTTGTTTTATGGATAATTTGAGGTTATTTACACAAAATAATTGAGATAATAATGAGTCCCTAAACAAGACTGAGAATACAAAGACTTGAACCGGAGACAAATAGCTGATTTGCATTAGACAAAAACATTGCAAGATTGAAAGGTTGTTTGAAAAATGATATTGTCTAGTTATCTTTATTAATATTTTCCATATTGAATGATAACGATATATATATATATATCATTATATATCATTATATATCGTTATCTAGATACAAGTTGTTAATGGTTCCAGATTTAAAAGAGTACCCCAACAATGACTGAAGCCACAAAAATTAGAGGGTCCATCAAATGGCATAACATTTTCAGCCGATATATTTTTGGTGGCCAAAAAATCAGGACATCTCTAATATCATCATACTTTTAGATTCCCATTGTTGCACATTTCTTCTGTGTGATTGGCTCTTAGATCGATATAGAGTAAAAAGTCCAGAGCTTATCATTGTTTTTGACATAAATTTTATCGCTAGTCGATAAAATATCGTTAATCGGCCCAGATATGCAGACAGAACTGCAGAAACCCATAAAAATAGAAATTAGAAATAGAATTTGGGAAATTTTGAATAAATCAATCAGAAGCCTGAACACCTAATCAAATTGCCACATTGAATATAAACTGAAAATAATAAACAGCTAAATGACTTTTTCCTGTCTAGTCTGCATGTATTCTGTAGTCATTCACTTAAATGTCTACCATTGGTTTGGGATATCATAGGGTACCCACATGTCATCAGATCAGATTTGGACAGTCATCACCTAGTTTCGGTTAAACCAAATTGATCTTGTTCCTTTGTCGTCCATTAGGTGGCTGACTTGTACAGCACACACTTCCTTCTCTGTGCACAGCTACACTTTGAATACAGCCTTATTACATTAAATTTAGCAAACATGCTGGAGTCTGTCAAAAGGCAGAGCATCAACTCACAAGAGGGGGCGAAAGAGTGAGGTTTGTCACCACAAATCAGACACACACACCAACATCTGATGCAAATAAAAGGAGTCACCAGCTCAAAATGACAAGTGTATTGTACGTTTCTTGTGGTAAGAGTAGGATAGAGACAAATGATTGCATCAATGACGTTATAAACATAATTCACCCAAAATGAAAATTCTCTTATTTTCTCATTTTTGCATTATTCAAAACCCACATGTAGCCTACTGTCCCTGTTATTTATTTCTGGAAGACAAAAGGCAGAATCGGATCTTTTTCAATAGTGACTATGATAAAGTATCATATCAGAAGTGTCTTTGACATATTTATTATCTCCTGAACGATCAAGATCATTATTCACAGGCAATTTTTCTCTCACACTGTTATTGTCAAACTTCACATTTGTCACATTGAGAATAGCTGATTTTTAATAAATGGGGTGTTTTATGGGGTTTCTCTTGCTGTGTGTGCATTTTTTTTATATTCATTATAGGCGACATTATATGTGAAAATGTAAACAATCTTCAGATATTCACCTTTAGATGTCCATGTATAATTTAACCACTAGCAGATGAAATACTGTTCTTAATTAAAAACTATATAATATTTGTTGGTATTGTTTAATATACAGCAGCACATTGGCTCAGTGGTAAGCACTGTCGCCTCACAGCAAGAAGGTTGATGGTTCGAGTCCTGGCTGGGCCAGTTGGAATTTCTGTGTAGAGTTTGCATGTTCTCCCCATGTTCACATGAGATTTCAAAGACATGCACTATAAGTGAAATATATGTATATATGTATATATATATATATATATATATATATATATATATATATATATATATATATATATATATATATATATGTGTATATATATATATATATGTATATATATATGTATATATATATGTATATATATGTATATATATATGTATATATATATATATATATATATATATATATATATATATATATATATATATATATATATATATATATATATATATATACACTGTAAAAAAAAATATCGTAAAAAAAAAGGTCAAATGACTGGCAGCTACGGCTGCCAAACAAAAACCATAATATTACGGTAAAATTTCTTTATTGAAATAAAGTGCAAAAAATAATAAATCTACAGATATTTTCATTAAAATGTTTACAAAAAAACACTGTTATTTTACAGACTTTTCCTAGATTATTACGATCAAATCCGTTCAAAAAAGTTACACACTAAGAGTTTTACAGAGAAACACTGTTATTTCACAAACTTTTCCTAGATTTTTATGATCGAACACCATCAATAAAGTGACTGCACTAAAATTTCAAGAGAAAAAAATTTATTTAAAAGAATTTTATCTCTCAACCATAACAATTAAACACCTTTAATAAAATGTCAAGCCATGCATGGTCGTAATTTAACAGTTTTATTTTGGATCAAAAACGTCTGGAAAAACAACAAACGAGATACAACTGATTAAAATTCTCACAACTTTAAGATTACAGTTGTTACATTTTATTGAATAGTTTATGTAAAACATGTAGATGTTTAAGTTATATGGAATAATTCAGTTACAAATCTTAAATGAAATGGAACTTTAATGTGAAGGGGATGCTGACAAAGTTGTGCAGATCCAAATGCAGGTTTATTACACAGAGATGGTCAGGCAAGCAACAGTCAACACAGGGGCAAACAGATGTATGCAGGGAATCCAGAGTCATGGTCAAATAACAGCCAAATGGTCAGTCCAAGCAGCAAACCACATAAACAATTAAACAAAGCACAGCAAAAGAAAGAAACGCATCATAATGTTCACAGTAACAGCATAACAAGACTTAGCAATTGGTGCGTGCGTCTGTGCTGCTTTTAAAGTCCATGTAATCAGTTCATAACGATCCTCCGACTGTGTGTGTGCAATTAGCGGAATCCGGAGCAGGTGCATGTGAGCGGAATTTATTTATTTTATTTATTGAACGGATTTGATCGTAATAATCTAGGAAAAGTCTGTAAAATAACAGTGTTTTTCTGTAAACATTTTAATGAAAATATCTGTAGATTTATTATTTTTTGCACTTTATTTCAACAAAGAAATTTTACCATAATTTTATGGTTTTTGTTTGGCAGCCATAGCTGCCAGTCATTTGACCTTTTTTTTAAGATTTAATTTTTTTTTTTACAGAGCAAGTAATTACAATTTATTACTTTAATTTTACGTAATTTTAAATGTACTTCAAAAAAACTGGAAAAAACACTAAATAATACGGCAATTATATTGTATAAAACATGAAAATTGCTGTAATTTGTCATTAATTTTATAGTACATAAAATAACAGTCAAGCTGTTAATTTACAAATATTGTTTGTAATTTTTACGGACTTTTGAATATAATTTAAAATAACAGAAAAAATACTGTATAAATAATACAGTAATTTCCTTGTATAAAAAACAAAAACGTCAGTAATTTGTTTTTAATGATAAAGTACCTAAAATGACAGTCAAACTGTTAATTTAGAAAGATTGTTTGTCGTTTTACTAAGTTTTGAATTTAATTTGAAATTACAAAAAAATACTGTAAAAAATTTAGAGATATTTTCTGTAAAATTAGGTATTTTTTTTACAGTGTATATATCGTTAACCCAAATTTCTAATCAGCCAATCACATGGCAGCAACTCATTGTATTTAAGCATGTAGACATGGTCAAGACGATCTGCTGCAGTTCAAACTGAGCATCGGAATGAGGAAGAATGGTGATTTAAGTGACTTTGAACGTGGCATGGTTGTTGGTGCCAGATGGGCTGGTCTGAGTATTTCAGAAACTGCTGTTCTACAGGGATTTTCATGCACAACCATCTCTAGGGTTTATAGAGAATGGTCCGAAAAAGAGAAAATATCCAGTGAGCGGCAGTTTCTGTGGGCACAAATGCCTTGTTGATGCTGGAGGTCAGAGGAGAATGGCCAGACTGGTTCGAGCTAATAGAAAGACAACTCAACTAACCACTCGTTACAACTGAGGTATGTAGAAGAGCATTTCTGAACACACTATATGTCCAACCTTGAGGCGGATGGGCTACAGTAGCAGAAGACCACACCGGGTGCCAATCCTGTAAGCTAAGATCAGGAAACTGAGGCTACAATTCACACAGGCTTACTAAAATTGGACAATAGAAGATTGAAAAAACGTTGCCTGGTTTGATGAGTCTTGATTTCTGCTGCGACGTTCGGATGGTAGGGTCAGAATTTGGCATCAACAACATGAAATCATGGATCCATCCTGCCTTGTATCAATGTTTCAGGCTGGTAGTGGTGGTGTAATGGAGTGGGGGATATTTTCTTGGCACACTTTGGGCCCATTAGTACCAATTGCTGACCATGTCCATCCCTTTATGACCACAGTGTACCCATCTTCTGATGGTTACTTCCAGCAGGATAACGTGTCATGGCATAAAGCGCGAATCATCTCTGGTTTCTTGAACATGACAATGAGTTCACTGTACTCAAATGGCCTCCACAGTCACCAGCTCTCAACCCAATAGAGCACCTTTGGGATGTGGTGGAACGGGAGATTCACATTATGGATGTGCAGCCAACAAATCTGCACTGTGTGATGCTATAGTGTCAATATGGACCAAAATCTCGAAAGAATATTTCTAGTACCTTGCTGAATCTATGCCACGAAGGATTAAAAGCAGCTCTGAAGGCAAAAGGGGGCATAACCCAGTACTAGTAAGATGTACCTAATAAAGTGGCCAGTAAGTGTATATAAATTTTAAACATAATGATAAATAATATATATTGTTCATTAATATAGCTGATGGGCAGAGAGCTCAAGTAGCACAAGCTCAATGGTTCGGGTTGTCTATTACAGAAAGCAGGATTACAGCACAGTTAGATGAAATAGTAAATATTAGCAGTGCTAAGCATTTCCCAAGCAGACCAACAGCTCCAGAACACTATGCTGAATACTGTGTTTCTATGCACTTTGAAGAACTTCTCTTCCCTTTAGTTTTCATAGGAAAAGAGTAACCAGCATAGTTAGGAAATGACAAGAGAATAAAGAAATATTCTTGATAATTTAAGGATTTTTGAATTTTTGATTTCTCCTTTCAACACTTCAAAAAGTCTCATCATAAATTTCTGATCAACTCGAGTAATTTTATCATCTCAAGACCATTAGCTTGAGAAAAGAAACTGTACATAACCAGCAGAGAGAGAAAGAGAGAGGGATTTCACCACGCTGCCCCCTCACATGCAAATGCATCATTGATTTGATGTGAGGTAGCTTTACCCATAAATCTAACTCTGAGCACAGGGCGGCATCACATTCTGAATCAATGTTCAGCACTTTCAGCTGTCGTTAAGGTGTAGGGCACACCGAAGCTCACGACACAGATGTTATAAATAAATAAATGGCCATTGCATTCCAGTATAGTGCTTTTAAGCTGCATATCTAAACAGCAACATCCAAAAGGAAAATACAGACTAAAATAATCGTTATGTCATAAGTTGTAAGTTGAAAGAGCCATTTTCTTTATACTTTCTTTAGCTGCTCTTCTCTCTTACATCATGGTGTGATTTATTGTCACGCTCGTTTCTTGTTCGCAAACTTGACATTCGCCTTTTAATTCATCCAACTTCCATTCCAGCAAAACTGAGCTGTAACTTCTGGCTGACTGTGTCAAGTTTCTCTCTCTCTCTCTTCCACTCTCCTTCCTCTCGCTCTGTCTCTTTCATTTGAGTGCTGAGAGGATTAAATCAATTATGTTGATTTTGTATTTATTGCGTGCATGCCCTCAGTCGTTTGTAATTAGCTTATAGCTTTTGATGTGAGGTAATGTGATGAGAGGGTTACGAAGTCTCTGGAGGCAGGAGAGAGAGAGAGAAAAAGAGAGAGAGAGAAAGTCGGGCGCCAACGCTGGTGGGTTTCTGGCCATCCCTTTGTTCTGACCCAGTCACAGTTGAACAGGTGAGTTCCACCTGAGCGGAGCGGGACAGAGGGGGAAAGGGGATCGGTGTCGGGGCTAAAGGGCCACATGACTGAGGGTAGGACCACCCAACGGACTGGCGTCTATCCTCAATCAAACATTCATTACATACTGGGGTACCCCCCAATCTTCTGCTCTACCCCTCAAATACACAATTACCTTAAGGATGGTCTTACCGGTACTCTCCTCCTCAGCCCCCACCCATTCTCTTGTATTCCCAGCCGCCCCTCACTAGAAAGCATCAGCCACCCTGCTCTGAGAGATGTGGGTGGCCACCTCATATGCTGGTCAGTCTTGTAGTTTTGTCACATGTTAAGGGCTACTTTACGTGTTTGGTAGCTCTGGGAAGGGAGGGGATAATAATCAATTTGAGAGAGACAAGAAGCCAAGAGGAACACTTAAGTGTGTTGTTGTTAACTAAAACTACATTGATAAAAAAATATAGAAAAATATATAAAAAAATATATGTTTATTTAAATTATGCTCAGTAGAAAGTTAGAATAATTATACTAGAAATGTTGGCTTGGTTAATAATGCAAAAAAAAGTTTTTCTTATTTAGATTTGTTTGTCTTGTTTCTAGTCCATAAGTCTAAAAAGTCTTGTTCATTTTTTGAACAAGCAAAAAATACTGCCTTGTTTAAAATATTTGCCAAAATTAGGTAATTAAAAATAAAAAAAACTAACTAAATAATCAAAATTTTTCTTTTGAAATAAGATTCTTTTTCTTACCCAATTGAAAGATTATTATGCTTGTTTTAGGGAAAAATAATATAAGTTTGGCTTGTCTAGAAAATGCTTCTTGGTTTAAGAATGTTTCGGTAATTGAACTAAAAACAACACAAAAAAATATCCAAGTAAGAAAAGCATTCTTTGCAGTGTAAAAGAAATGTTAGAGTTAAAATCACCAAAAAAAAAAAAAAAAAAACTTAAAAAACAGCTAATAAAATGACAGAAATGTAACTACATTTAAAACAGTAATATTGGTCAATTCCATAATATGTATATGATTCATCCCTGTCGACATTGGGATGTGAAAATAAGGGATATTACATTACTAATAATAATAATAGAAATTCCCAAAATTACCAAATGTTTATTTGGAGCTCTTCCATTGTAAATAAGCAGTTGAAATGGTAATGATGATATGTAGAAATGATGATATGTTTTATCATCATCATTATTATTATTACTTTTTTTTTTACAAAGGATAGAATAAATAGTATACATTACAAAAAGCTGCAAATAAATTAGCAAACAGTTTAGCCTATTCAAATTTAATAGGTATTAAAAAGAAATTGTATCAAATCTCATTAACCTGTTCTTCACTGAGCAGCGAATTAATCTTTCATTTAGATTTTTCATTTGATTACATTAAATAACAGAGGTGTCCTTTATGGGATGATTATTATGCCAGAATGAGTGTATAGTTCCTAGCCATATAGGACTAGAAAATAATAACTTTTCATTTTCTGTTGATCTTATTATATGAAGAAACTCGAGAAGAATCCACAGCTTTAAATATGTAGGAAAATTATCAAAACTCTTTTTTTGAATTTTGTGAGCGAGATGATTTATGTTAAGCTAGGCTAAAAGTGCCCCCACCAGACCCGGTGGTCCAAAAAAAGTAGAGTGTTCCTTTAACTTCTAGCGTAAAAATGTTAAATGCTCTCTAAACATTTAAAAGTGAAAAGGCCTGGACGACCCATTAGGCATCAGTAGATGAGGCGGAGGTCCACCTGAAGAGAGATGGGGAAAGAGATCCTGTGAGGAACTGAACTTATTTTCACTTTCTGAGCCAGGGGTTAAAGCCAAGGGTCAGACGCTGTTACAGGCATACGGGCATTTAGAGCCGGAGTCGAATGGCTCGGGTTGGATCATAGACAGAGAGGCCGTTTGAAGATAAATTTAGTCCCATTCTCTGGTGTCACTGAGGAGGAGGCATTTTAATGGCCCTGGACTGAAAATGACTGAGATAGACTTCAGACAATAGACGACTTTCAAGTCTTGCCCACTGTTATTCAAAGACAGACGCCTAAATACACCTACTCCTTTCTAGCATATATACTCACCCAAACACAAACAAACACACACACATCTCTGTCTTTGTTTATCTTAGGGGTCACTGTGCCACACAAGGCCCCAGCGCTAAAACACACACGGCTGCTGCCACGCTTACTAAAATTGCTCTGCGGCTGTCTGAACATCCCATAATAAAATAAACTCTGCATGTTTCAGGCCGCCTCGCTGAGGATTTAATGACTGAGGATTTCAAACTCTGGTCAAATTCGAACATGCTACAGAAAGGCAGAGCAAAAACACTCAAACATCTTAAAAAGCCTACGGATATTGGATTGGACGTCAGCAGCTTTCAAGAGCTGTTTGTATTGGCAAACGGAGCGGCGGATATTCACGGGAGCAGAGTGTGCCGTCAGACACTGCTCCACGAATAACTGCATCACAGTAAGCCGTAGGAAACTGGTGGTGAAACTCAACACATGTAATGGCAGCCACAGGCTAGTAATGCCAGGCAACGCTGCCTCTCCTCTGGAAAAGACAAATCCCACAGGTCTGCAGGGCATCTCTGATTACTTGATTTTAAGTCTGCAGTAATATTGTAGATGTTCTGAAGATATTCCTTTTATACACATTTATGTTCCTAATGTCTTCCTACTTGCAAAATGTATGGAAAAACTGTGTAATTTAAGGCTGCTGGGAACTTTAAAAACTGTAAGGTTAGATGGCCCTTTGCTAAACCCTGCTTAATGATGGTACACATGTATATTTGGGTGTTATGATGGACACATCACTTGAAAAGATTGTACCATTTCCAAGATTTATTTAATATATTTGTATAATGATTTTAAAAATTCTGTTTGGGGGGCTCAGTGGTTAGCACTGTCGCTTCACAGCAAGAAGGTCGCTGGGTTTAGTCCTGGCTAAACCAATTGGCATTTCTGTGTGGAGATTGCATGTTCTCCTCGTGTTTAAGGACTAAGCTGAAGTAAAATTAATGAATGAATAAGATTTTTATGTGTTTAGCTGAAGATTTCAGAGTTAAGAATCTTATTAAATATCTTGTACGGTAAATATCACGATCACCTCACAGCATGAAGGTCGCTGGTTTGAGCCTTGGCTGGGTCAGTTGGCATTTCTGTGTGGAGTTTGCATGTTCTCCCCGTGTTTGCGTGGGTTTCCTCCGGGTGCTCTGGTTTCCCCCACAGTCCAAAGACAAGCATTATAGGTAAATTAAATGAACTAAATTGACCATATTGTATGAGTGTGTGTGTAAATGAGAGTGTGTATATGTGTTTCCCAGTACTGGGTTGCGGCCGGAAGGGCATTCGGTCCGTAAAACATTTGCTGGAGCAGTTTATTCCGCTGTGGTGACCTCTGATAAATCAGAGACTAAGCTGAAGTAAAATGAATGAATGAAAGAATACGGTTTGGGAACCTCGATATACAAGCAACTTGTCAACTATGTTGCATAATATTACCGTAGATGACTGATGATTTGCAATTTATTTGTAATGCATTCAGTCTGTGTTTAAGAAAGCTATGCTCATATATGGTCTTTTTGATGCCAATGTGCCCTCGGGTGATTGCATACCGTAGGTCCTCTATACAAGGGCAGAAGTTGTTGCTAGGATATGGGTTACTGATGCAAGCTACTAAACAGGTTGTTCTCCGACATACAAACATCTCCATTTTTGTTACCAAACAACAATTACTGAGTTAAAAACTATCCAAACACACACGTCCTGAATAGACTTGTATTTAATATCTTAACTGAGAGGCAATACTCATACACTGTAAAAAAAAACAACATCATACACTATAAGACAACTTGCTGCAGAGCTTTTTGAGTTGACTGCCAATTAACTGTTGAATCATGTCAAGTGCAGTGTGATCCCGCCGGTCCTACACCACCCAAGTTGCTCCGAACTGGTGACTCTCTGCATGGGAGTAGGTTGCTCTAACAAGGAGACAAAGACCATGGCTTCTAGCATCTGTTGCTAGAGCACCTTTTCGGGTTCAGAGGAGTGAGGTTTACCTGCACAGTACTTCACTAGCTGGCCTCTGTTGCGTTACCCTTCTAAACCTCACTCCCATCCAGATCACAGCACCAATGTAACCCCGCTGGTCCTACACCACCCAACCTACTCCAAGCTGTGATCGAACTGGCAAATTTCCACATGGGAGTCAGTTGTTTAAGGAGACAAAGACCATGGTTTCTAGCGTCTGTTGCTAGAGCACCCTTTTGGATTCAGAGGAGTGAGGTTTACCGGCAGCTAGCTCTCTGCAACTCTCACATGGTCGCCTACTGAAGCTAAGCAGGGCTGTGCCTGGTCAGTACCTGGATGGGAGACAACATGGGAAAGCCAGGTTGCTGTCAGAAGTGGTGTTAGCGATGCTGCACACTGGTGCTAGATGAGGAGATTCCCCCAATGTATAAAGTGCTTTGAGTGTCTAGAAAAGCGCTATATAAACGTAAGGAATTATTATTATTATTGTTGTTACCTGCACAGTACTTTACTAGCTTGCCTCTGTTACATATTACTTGGATTAAAAGTTGAGTCAACTCAAAAAGGCTGTGCAGCAAGTCGCCTTACAATTTCAGGTTGGATGGTTATTTCTAACGTAACAGGTTTTTGTCTCATATATATATATATTATATATATGGATATTTATATTGTGTATAAAATGTAATTATAAAAGTATTTTTTGTACATTTTGAAACAGGGATATAGGTAGAATAGACTACCCTTTCTTTTTACCAAGTAGGAAAATTACTTAAAATGGTTTCAAGTTCAAAACATGCTTTAATATAATTAAAAACAACAACAACAACAACAACAACTACCGTTTTTATGGAACCTTGGTTAATAGCCTTTTTTTCTGTAAAAATAATTGGGTCAGATGATGTCTGTGAATCTCTGCAAGTGTTTATAATGTTTAATGTCATTTGGATCAGATGTTAAACAAGCAGGTCATGGCTGTGGCGCCTAATGTTGTGACTAGTATGAACTCTTCCCCTGACCCCATTTAAGATAAACTTTGGTACAATCTGTACAAAAACAAACAAAAACTTTAAATCCAATTGAACTCATAATGTACACCAATGTGATGTAAAAACACCCTAAAAAATGTACGAAGTATTTCAGTGCATTTTTAAGAGTTCATGTCACTGTCATCACCTTTTTGATCAACTACAACACAATGTAACAAGCAACAAAATAGTCAGCAAAATGTCTACCACATCACTTGTGAAATTACTCCTCAAACTTTTGGATATCAAACTAATTCCACCATGTTGCCAATACATCCACACCCTAAGTCATATAGAGTATAGAGCAGAAAAATAAAATTTGATAAACAATGGAGAATGAGAGTAAAAAGAAAGTTAACAAAGAAGCACATATGGCATGAAAACCTGTGGTCTGTTACTTCTGGAAAACATCAGTATCAGAAAGTAATAATTAAAGATACACAAACCAGAATAGGGACAGGAAGACAGAGAGAAAGAAAGACAAACATGACAGGCAGAGAAAGTTTTAAGATGAAAATCAATAAAAGACATAACACAGAGCGAAAGAGGAGGCTCTTTTTTCACTCGTGGCAGGGAGGCCACTGTCATCATGTCTCAGGAATTAGGCAGACACATGCGTTGGTGCTGCAGTAGGAGTGAGGCGCCGCTCTTGGCCTGCGGTTGGGGAACATGAAAGGGTTTGTGGGATGAGCAGGAGGGCTGGCCTGGCCCCTGGAGCGCCGCACTGCTTCTAGCCAGAGAAATTTGGCAGTGCGTCTTTTATGCAGCCCGCGGAAGGAATCCACTCCTATATTCCAGCAGGGAACCACAACTCCAAACAATCCCCCGAGAACAGGGCTTCTGACAAAACAACTCTGTCCACACACATTCGCACACAGTATAAATCATTTAACCAACACACATATATATACACACAAATTAGCAGACGTATGCTCAGTGATCACAAATGCAGCTTTACCTGAGAAAGGAGACCTAATGAAAATCGGAGAGGCTTTGCAATGGAATCACTGTCTCTCTGTTTCCCGTCCTCCCTCCTTTCTTTTCTTCTCTCAAGAGGGAAAATTTCTCCAGTCACACACACACACATTGGCATGCCTCACCGCTCATTTGGCCGTTATGTTCCCCTAACAAAGTTGTCTTTGTGTTTTGTTTTATTGCGGCCAATTAAATGGTTAAATTTGATATCTATCATTGAGAGGTCAGCCGGTGTGGTGAGAGGGGGCGAGAACAGAGACCAAAGCAGTGAAAAGGTCAAAGGAAAGCTTCTGTCATTCCCATACACTGAGAAAAAAAAAGATGCATGTCTCAGCAAAAGCTCATCTGATAACAGGGTGGCTATAACAATAAGTCGTGAACTAAAGTGGTTTTCAATAGAAACCTTCAGATTTTGTCATGAGCTATTGTTTGATGCTCTAAATTATATTTATTTTATGACACAGAGTTGTTACCAATGTATTGTAGTTTAATTAAATTCAATTCCTGTTTATTTCTATAGCCCTTTTACAATGTAGATGGTATCAAAGCAGCTTAACATAGAAGTTCTAGTAAACTGAAACAATGTCAGTCCAGTTTTCAAAGTTGAAGTTCAGTTTAGTTCAGTTCAGTGTGGTTTAAATTTTACTGCTGAAAGTCCAAACACTGAAGAGCAAATCCATCGATTTGCAGCTCCATAAGTCCCAAACCAAGCAAGCCAGTGGCGAGGAACAAATTTCACCAGGTATGTGTGACTATAAATGAAAATAAAAAGAAATGATAATTGAGTTTCAGAAAAATATTTGAAGCTGAAACTTTGAAATAACACAATAAGAAAATGCACTATTATACAAAATACCAGTATGTTTTGATATTTCCAAAAATATGTAATTGTAGTTTAGTCCATATGAGGTAATGCATTTACTTACATAAACAAACAATGAACAATACATTTGTTATAGTAATTGTACATGTAATGTTAGTTAATGAAAATACAGTTGTTCTTTGTTAGTCCGTATTAACTCACAGAGCATTAAGTAATGTTAACAAGCATGAATTTGGATATTAGTAATGATTAGTAAATGTTGAACTGAGAATAATAAATGCTGTAGTATTGTTCATAATTAATTCATGTTAGTAAATAACACTAATTTAGGTCACAATTCATGCTGGCTTATTAGGCGCACACGGAATCTGCGCGCATAGAATTCTGCAGATTTTAGCCTATCGTTGCTTCTATTTATTTTGTGTAAATGTGTGTAAATTTATATTTGTTCAGTTTTTTTTATTATTTTCTGTAATATTGACTAATATGGAAATATTCATATGATTTATTAACAATATTTTGTAAAGTAATATTTTCTGTCTTTTAGTAGATATATTCAATGAGAAATTTGCTTTGTTTACCAAACAAAGTGGATCTAATTGTATGTGCATTGTAAACAATAAATAAAAGTTTTAAAAGCTATTATTTTTTATTTCACATATTAAGGTTTTAGTTATGATACTCCCATACTCCGTACAAATCCGCAGACTTTTAACAAAATTCTACACAGAAATAGCAAAAACGTTCGCAGATTCTGTCTGGCCTTACCCATTACCTGCTTATTATTAGGTTATTACCTGTTCATTTGTAGTTATAAAGCATGATCTTATTCTGCATCCCTAATCTTACTCAAAATCTAAACCCAACTTCTACCTTACAAACTATTAATAAACAGTTAATTAGTCGTTTATTAAGCTAGGAGTTAATGTAAGTTAATGGTTAGTTAATACTGTGAATTTGACCTAAACTAAAGTGTTACCAACATTTACAAACAAACTAATGAAATCATATTGTAAAGTGTAACCAAGCATCAAAGATCAAAGACCAAGGAATGAAAGATTGCTGATACCCGTTTCAATTAAATGCTGTTCTTTTAAACGTGTGTGATTACTAAAATCATATTTCATTATTAATTTATTATCATGTTTTTATTATGCCTTACAGTTTAAAAATTGCTGTCAAAAAATACGATAATTGTACAATTATGTGTTTAAAAAGCAAAACAAAATAGTAATCATTTCAAATTAAATAAATATGCTCTTTTCCTAGTGTTGGGTTGCAGCTGGACGGGCATCCATTGTGTAAAACATATGCTGGATAAGTTGACGGTTCATTCCCTTGTGGTGACCCCTGATTAATAAAGGAACTAAGCCAAAAAATAAAAGAATGAATAAATATGTTCTTGCAACATATTTTAATGCATTTCCTTAATGAAATATCTTTTACCCTTTTTTCCTCTCAGTGGTTGAAAAGAACTTCAATCATAAAATGTGCAATATTTATAATGTAGAAAATTGTCACCACTAAAGCTTTTCTTTAATATCATGATTTTTCCACACACAAGTTCCACCAGATCTCCTGGATATTCTCACTTCACCATTCTAAAAGATGAAGAAGATATAAGCTCAGACAGTAGGAGGCAGCACAGACCGACAGATAAGCCACGTTCCATCAAACTCTCTCCACTTTCAGCTTTCTCGCCTCTCTCTCTCTCTCACACACACACAAACAAAATGAGATGATTTCAGACCAGAAGCAACTGTCCATCCCTCAGGCCCGGTGTCAACCATGCCAAGACACATCTCAAGCAGACACGCACACATCTGTAGAGCAGATCGCAGGACGATAGCCACTGCACTGTGACATGTGGCCAACAGAGAGAGAGAGAGAGAGAGAGAAAGAAACCTGGCTGCAGTCTCTCACATTCTCACTTGCCTTCTCTTTCTTTCATCTCCAGATTCCAGCATCTGTCATTTCCTCTTCAGCACAACGAGGCCAGATTAACTTTGGCTGCTGTTGCTGTTAGTGGCCGTCATTTTGTTGTTATCCTTCACAACAAGGGCTTACAAGCAAACACAGAGTCATACAGTTGCTACAGACACATCTTTCCCACAGAATCAGCAGAAAACGCCAGCCTGACGCTGCCAAACCAGCAGTCGGGAGAGAAAATGACTTCTGGTGACACTCGATTCATCCGCGGGACCGCAAAAGATATTGCGAACGGCCACCGACTTGAGTTTACATCTGCGAATGATTTTGAGGATGTCACACTATCAAACGCACAGAGGAGGGCTAGTTTAGGACAATTTATAACCCTCCGCAGGTATAATTTATAGGATTCAGAGGCACCGAGGTTTATGTTAGGCCAAAGTATATGGTCTGTAAAACATGGCTTATTCAGGGCTGTGTACAATGAAATCTGACAAGATGTTATCCTGAAAAACCCCCTCAGTCACCTCTTCAACTGTTAACAGAGAAATTTGTCCATTCTGGCACAGACTACGGTTTAATCAAAGCATGATAATGTCTCACAGAGCATGAGCAGGAGACACAGAGTATGCAGTCATGCAGTAAATTGGCCATAAGACATAAAGAGATGAGTTTAAAAAAGAAGCATGAAGACCGACAGTGCGCGAGAAAGGGTGAAATATGCACATCATCAAACCCAAAAATACACTTCTGCGCATCTGTGTCTCTTTAAACACATTCGCTCAGCTATTTCACTTTATAATTTCATGTTTGCAATTAAAACATCCTGGCCCGTCCCTAAAGCTGACTGTAATTTACTGAAATAATGCTCTAAATCAAGCGCTTCCCCTCTGACAGACTCCTGTCTCTCTCCGGAGGAATCTGGGATTCAGAAAACCACAGTCTGCCATCCGCATGTTGTTGTCTCTCGAAAACACGTTTAATCTGCCATCGCTGACTAATTACCAGCAGCAAAGCATGCTGGGTAAAACCTCAAAATGGCTGTCTTATGTTTTCTGCGGTGCAACTGCGCAATAACGGCCTTTCTTTGCGTTTTTAATTACGGCTGATTTACGAGGCAGGGAGCTGAGGTCAGAGGCGTATAAAAAAAGGGGTCGCGCTAGGTTTACAGCTTCACCGCTCAGCAAATCTGATGCAGCCAAAAAGTGTCAACAGTTTACTATGTAAATTTAGGAGGAGACAAAGGCAGCACTATTGTATCCCAGCTTGCTTAGGGCCAAGTGCTGTTTACTGCTTTAACGCATGATTATACGCATCCCTTCACCCACTCATCAGGTCGACGTAACCACATGTTAAGACATCTCTAATTGCTACATTCGCTGGCACAACCTTATCCTTTGCGCAAGGCAGACCGTTAGCACTGAAAAGCATGTAATTAGTTGACATTTCGTAGCACTTGTATGTGATAAACTGTGTCAAAAAACATTCCAATTGAACATTCCTGTGGGTTCTGGCTCAGCGAGATAGGCTTCGTCCATCCAGGGCTGCGATTTATGAGTTCTCAGGGTCAAGAGACGCGACATTGTGTGATCTGCACACGTGCAGTTGATGTTGATGGAACAATGGATGGTCTTGTGGTGTGACACGTGGCAGGGTTTTTCTCTTGCTGTCTGATTAAGACAGTGCAAGGATGTTTCATCCCAGTACCAGTTGGGGTCTTTTTGCAATGACGCCGGCACTTCTGTCACCTCTCCCGTTACGGATAAACAAACATGCTTTATTTGCTGGCTGAGAGAAGTGACTAATGAGAACGTCTGGAAGCACTTTCTGCAAAGAAATAAATTGATAAGTCAGTAAATATTGTTTTGCCAGCATTTCGGGTGCAATTGCCGTGTCAGTCGAAACAAAGGGAAAATAGATTATTAAAGCCTTGGACACATATTCCGCTGTTAGGAAAGCCCCAAAATTCAGCCCACAACCACCATAAAAGTTAAAAGTCAGCTAGCTAGGCCTTTTTTCTTTAATGATAAGAGAAGCATTATATGTGGTCACATATTCGAATGCCACCTGCCAATTATTGGCCCGTGGAGGGATTTTTTTCTCCCCTTTAACACATACAAATGCATTGTGCGCTTTTTATTGGGGCAAGCAAAAAAAAAAAGAGAAGAGAAGTCACTAATCTGATCCTGGTTCAGTCAGAGGACGCCCACCACCAACACATCTGCGGACCAGCTGAGCGAAGCACTCCTACCCGGTCCAACTCCTCCTGCTTCAGCATATCAAAGACCCTAAGGGTGCCTTGGCACTGCTCGGATAGTTGTCCTTTTATAAAAGACAAATAAGCTCAAACCTTGGGCCGCTATCCAAAAGCCGTCTATGACACCATGTTGAAACGAGCACTTGGCCAGCAGACATGCGATCAACATGCGTTTAAAAGCTGTGGCGGTTTCAGGACGGCAGCTCTTGTCTTCCACATTCTAATACAGTCACACATTCTTTCATTAATCTGGCCCAGCGCTGCGCCGCAAAACAACATAATTTGCAAAACCACTTGATGGCTTCAAAAGGTTTTACCCAGACAGCTTTGGTCTCCCTGACAGTGGGAGAGACAGAGAGGGGGAGGATGGGGGTTATGAAAAGTGTCAGCACTAGGTGTGTGGTAGGCCTCTGTTTTTTCGGCCTCTTGCTTGTGCTTTTTTCCCTGAAGGGTGTGTTTACATGTCGAGAAGGGTCAGATTGTTTGTTTGACATGGTGATATCATCATGAAAATCACGAATTACAGTGGTGTTCAATTAAGCAAAACATCACAGCGAGCTTGTTTTTCTTCCCCTCGGCCTCTCGAGTGCTTTTGCAGTTGACGTGTGCGAGTTTGAAGGGTCCTGTGAAGGCTGAAATAATCAGGCTTCAGGACAAGGGCAAGAGGCCTCATGATGATGTAGCTGCTATGATGATGCAGAAATTGGAAAACAATTCTGCCAGTAATGATGGATACGATTGCTGATGACCGTCAGCTGCATAAAACGCACACACGTATCCCCTAAATGACCTCAAAATCTCTCACTAATAAGGCGTCTTGTTCAACACACATATTCAACACATCCACTGAGTCAGAGAACAACTGCACATACTGCAGATGGAAACAAGCAGCTTTTGCGTTTCAACATCAAGGCAATTAATAAACGATGGATAACCAGAAGCCACTCTTTAGCCTAGTCTAAACCAAACACCAAAAATACACACATGCTAGACCAAATACTCAATTAAACACATGCAGTTTTAGCAAGGAGATGGCTTTAATACAGGTAAGACTTACTGAATGCTGACTGAGAACCTCAAACTCAGCTACTCTAAAGACAACACATTCTATATAACTGTAGTTACATCCAAATAAATCATCTGTCAATTACAATTGGACAGAGAAGCCCTCCTTTTCATAGATCATGACTTTTTGAGGTGACTGATACATCTGAGAACATGCAAAATATCCCTCATGCTTTGACTTACACATTTTCTATTGTTTAATATCTACTGATATGCTGTCATCATGTCAGTGGACATCTTTTAACAGCTGGTTTTACTGCAAATCTCAAGAATAATACAGCCAGTCATTTATGTTAACTTTTACTACATTTTTATTTTTATTTTGGGTGACTCAGTGGTTAGCACTGTCGCCTCACAGCAAGAAGGTTTCTTGTCCTAGCTGGGTCAGTTTCTCCCGATGTTGACGTGGGTTTCCTCTGGATGCTCCAGTTTCCTCTACAGTCCAAAGACATGCAGTATAGGTGAATTAGATTAAGTTAATTGTCCGTAGTGTATGTGTGTGAATGAGTGTGTATGGATGTTTCCCTGGGATGGGTTGCAGATGGAAGGGTATCCGCTGTGTAAAACATATGCTGGACAAGTTGGCGGTTCATTTCACTGTGGCGACTCCAGATTAATAAAGTAATATTTATTCATTTAATAAAAAATGAACCATGGATTTAGTATGGTACAGTAAATGTACGATTTGGCACCCTTATAACCATATGTTTCACTAGGTTTTTATCATGGTTAAATTATAGTTAGTTTAGAAAATTTGTGGTTGATTTGAGGTTTCCAATTAAGGATTAGTAAAACCTTCATTAGTAAAACCTTAATTCATTTTCATAGTTAAGGCTACAAGCTGTAAATAAAGTCTACTACTTGTATTTTTCCAGGAAGAAACACTGATGCAGTGGTTATATGAGATGCAATACATTTCAGTTTGCTGTACTTTTTTTTTTAAACATACCTTTAACTACATACAACCTTCCTCACGGCTATATTTAAAATTGCCACTTTCTAGACTTTGGTGTAAATTGGTCAGTGGGGGTGAAATCTTAGGTCTGTCCTGGAAAATATCTATCCTAAAAGTAGTGACCTCTTGCCATTCTTATTTTAAAGGCACAGCAAAAAAAAAAAAAAAAAAAAAAGACTGAGCATGTTATAACTTCGGATCTTTGGTCCTGCATGATTTATCCTTTTTCAGAGACAGGGGCAAACTTAATGATTTGGGGGCCCTAAGCAATTCCAGATATGGGGCCCTGGCATTTTGAAAAATAAACTGCATGTTAATAGATATAATATATAATATTTAAAGTATATTCTGTATATTTTAATATTTAAAGGAACCTTTATCTTCCTAATGTAAAATTAAAAGCAATAAATTCACAAATAAAAAAACTATTTTACAAACTATGTACAGTTGAAGTCAGAACTATTAACCCCCCTTTGAATTTATTTATTTTATTTTATTTTTATATTTCCCAAATTATGTTTAACAGAGCAAAGATATTTTCACTGTACGTCAGATAATATCTTTTCTTCTGGAGAAAGCCTTATTCGTTTTAATTCAGCAAGAATAAAAGCAGTTTTAAATTTTTTAAAACCATTTTAAGGTCAAAATTATTAGCCCCTTTAAGCTATATTTTTTCGATTTTTTCGACAGAACAAACCATTATTATACAATAAATTGCCTAATCACCCTGCCTAGTTAACCTAATTTACCTAGTTAACCTAGGTTAGCCATTAAATGTCACTTTAAGCTGTATAGAAGAGTCTTGAAAAATGTCTAGTAAAATATTATTTACTGTCATCATGGCAAAGAGAAAATAAATCAGTTATTAGAAATGAGTTATTAAAACTATTATGTTTAGAAATGTGTTGAAAAAAAAATCTTCTCTTCGTTAAACAGAAATTGGGGGGAAAAAATAAAATAAAAAGAGGGCTAATAATTCTGACTTCAAATGTACATGTACTGTTGGGGTCTCCAAACTCTGTCCTGGAGGTACAGTGTCCTGCAGATTTTAGCTTCAACTTGTCTCAACACACCTGCACAGATGTTTCTAGAAAGCCTTGTGAGAGCTTGATTAGCTAGTCCAGGAGTGTCTGATTGTGGCTGGAACTAAACTTTGCAGGACACCGGCCCACCAGGACCAAGTTTGGGCACCCCGATGTACAGTTAATTAGCTATTTATTGTAATTAGATTTTAGTAGTAATAATAGTAAAAAAAAAAAAAACATTTAAACTAATTTAATTTACAACCCATCAAGCTAATCTTGTCACCATTTTTCATATGAATTGAGTTATTGCTGTTTCACTGGGAAATGTTATTTGAACAGGCCCTCTCTTACAAGCTGACAACACTGATCGTGGAGGAAGCTGCGTTTCGTTGTTTGTCGTATTTCTACTTTTTCTACGTTCTCAAAATTCTCACTCTTGCACACTCTACCTATCTCTACTCTGATCGCTGGCAGAATGGTGTCACTAAAATCTCTGCAATTATGAACAACAACAAAGAAAAAAATAAACAGTCTATTTAAATTATTACATTTGAAAGAGTTGAAGCAGATCGGTTTGACCTAACAAGGGAAATACCTCAAGTAGGCGGTGCTAAAACATTTGCCGACGATATGCAGAGAAATGATCTGCTGTCAATGCTGCAGGTGTGAGAGATGGCTGTGTGGCACTGTGCTGCCTTTGAGTCCTCTGAGGCGGGGGAAAGACTGACAATTGAATTGAATCTGAAAATTGTTGAAAACATTGGCTGGCAGTGTTTTTGTTCGAAGTGCTCACACCTCGCACATGTGCAGTACAGAAGGAACGTTCCATTGTTCATGAGGGCTGCCGGTTTTGAAATGAAGTAATGTTAAAATCTTAATAGTTACAGACAGATTTTACAACATATGATAGAAAAATGTAGAAAAGAGCTATATGATGAATATAGACTTCTTGGCGTTGGTTGGAGACCTCTAATTCACAGAGGCCCTAAGCAGCTGCTTACCTCACTTATTGGCAACACAGTCTCATTCTGAAAACGTAGTCCCGTGTTTCTGGAGAACACGAATTATGTAGCCAGGGGTACGTATGGCTGCATTTATTATTTTTTTAAACGCACGCTACGGGGCGATGTGACGCCGTTCCTTTTCCCGCTTATCGGCTGACCGCTTACCTCGTGTGCAGGGCGCAACCAGTTTGTCCAGTTAGCTCGCCGTGTACGTCGACGGACTTGATACACAGAGAGATGACCACGACGATGACAGGGTTCGAGTCCGGGGAAGAGCGGGTCCAGAAATCAGGTAAGACAAAAACAGAATCCTAAAATAAAATGAACGAGTGAATAACAGGGTGAGAATGTGGTAAAATCTGAAAATGTGGTAAAAAACAGATGAGGACTTTTCTTTTTCTGGACGGCTTTTGTAATCGTTGGTTGGGTTTTAGGGAAGTAAGTGGGTGGGCGGGTCAATCGATAAAATTGGTTGGGTTTAGGGAAGGAGGAGGGTGGGTCTGTTGATTGGTCGGCCGGCCAGTCAAGCCTGGTTTATTCTTCTGCGTCAAGTGATCGGCGTGACCCACGGCACAAGCAACACGCGTAGCTGTGCATTCATACTTCTGCGCGCTGTTTCTGTTGCTCTCCAATAACACTTCCAAAACGCTAGTTGGCAGTGAGGTGTTTATGTTCCTCTGTGTCGAGTTTCTTCGGTGGTGTTTTGTTTTTTCTAAACGCTTCCTTAATGTACAAGTGGTTCAAACTCGCTAATTTTGAGGCAGGAACCGGCGGACATGCAACAACTTTAACCATGAGGTAAACACAAAACAAAACTTTCCATCCGGAGATCCTTCATGGAACTTCACACTTATAAACACTTGCTCCATCGGGCTCGTGCGGCTCTCAATCCCACCCACACTCGTCAGCGCTACCAAGCCGGCCAATCACAGAGCTTTGTGATTCCAATCGTAGCGACGTGTGGTTACATTTTTTGAGAGGTATGCGTCAGCGACGCCGACAGCCATGGCGAGGGCTATGTGCCCACGCGTAGGCCGCACCGTAGCATACCACATCCGAAGTATAAATCAGCCTTTAGTCATCCAGTCATTTAGCCAGTCAGACAGACGTTTTGGTCAACAGCGGCCTTTGGTGGGTTTACGCAAGAACAGCGGGTGCGAACGGCACTCGAGAGAGAAATTTGAGATACGAAAAAGCACACTCAGTGGTGTCTAGTGGATTCGCAAAAACAAAAACTGCAAAAATACCTACCTCCCAGGTTGTATTTCGCGGTCTCCAGAAACGTCCATGGGACTACGTTTTCAGAATGAGCCTAGGTTGCTTATTGGCCCCTGTTCAGAGATTTAAACAACATAAAGCTCATTTGATATGTACTAACAAAAAGAAAAAAAAATATCTTTTGAAAATGTAGAGAAATATGCTACCTTAAATGCATTTTATCTTTTTTATCTACAATAAACTATCTATAGATTTGTGCTGCAAATTTATATTTGGAGTAAAATGTTTCATTTTGTTTTGTATTTTTTGAGCAATTCACCTAACAGATTCTAAGGGAACCTAAATGATTAATCTGCTAATAACACTTATAATTGCTTAGGAGGTTTCCACCTTTCTTTTCTTATATATATTTATGCATTTTAACAGAAGAACATTGACTCTCAAATAAGCCATCAATTCACCAGCCAGTGCTATTTAAAACCAATAATAATTCATTAAATGTGCAGTTGTTATGTTGTACCTCTCCACTTTTGCCCTCTGCGGTTTGGTAATGGCTTACGCACAGTGCATCACGGGAAAATTGCACACTGGAGTCCATAGAAGTCCTCGTAAAAATAAACCAAAACATTTGGGTTCAAAGAGTTTGCTTTTAATATTCATTTATCTCTTAATTATTCCATTATTGTTCTTCAGCTTTCATTCCGAGGAGACTTTGATCTGAGGAGGTTGAACAGAGACTGAGATTTAAAATATTTTGTAGAAGCTGCCAAGACAAAGAGATCAAGCAGAAGGATGGCATTTGTTGATTTGCCGCGATGTGCCCTTACTTTCCCTTTGAAAACAATGTTTTGTAGGAACGGCAGATGACTTCAACCTACTGTGGTAATACATGAATAAAAAATCAGCCATTCCAGAGCAACGGCTGTGGAGGCTTAACCTTCACCATTAGTACATACAAAGCACAGAGACACAGCAAAGATGTGTGTGCTTCTGTATATAGAAATTTTATAATGTCTTTCAGCCTGACATCGGCTATGAGCTTTTAAACAGGGCTCTTTTGTATGTCAAACCTCACATTTTAATGGATTTCCTATAAAACTGTTCACCGATTATGGTATTCAAATCACAGCTCCAGCAAAACTGCCCCCTCTGATGGCGTCTGGAAGTGATCCTAGCCAAGGAGGTACACCACATCTAACGCCAGGCTGCATGCTCTTCCTTCAGCAGCCATCAGGCTTTTTCCTGTGCTGCGTGTGTGATCATTTATAGGGGGCTTAATCAACATGTATTTAGTGCATGTATTTTGTGAATCATTTTTATAGGCCCGGGTTGCCCGATTCTGTGTACGCAAGCCAACGGTTGTACCAGATCTGAACAAGGATCCAACAAAAAGGGCCACCGTGACATTCAAAGATGGGGTTGTTAACCCTTATTTCAAAAACTATTACAAGGTGCAGTAAATCAGAGACTAATAATGTTTGTAGAGTTTTAGCCATTTAGAAAAAGGTACAAGATCTCACAGAAGCTGTACCATATTTACCCCTAAAGGCTGCATTTTAGTACACTGAAGGTAGATTTTAACACTTTTAAAAGGGTTTTTTACCTTTTTTCTTGTAACTGGAACAGTGCCTATAAAAAGGGATACACTTCATTTGTAGTGGTCACTTTAGATCAGGGGTGGGCAAACTCGGTCCTGGAGGGCCGGTGTCCTGCACAGTTTAGCTCCAACCCTGATTAAACACACCTGCCTATAGATAATTAGTGATCTTGTAGACACTGATTAGCATGTTCAGGTGTGTTTGATTAGAGTTGAAGCTAAACTATGCAGGACACCGGCCCTCCAGGACCGAGTTTGCCCACCCGTGCTTTAGATCCTCTGTTAAGTAATTAACGATCTACACCTGAACTAGTGGTGTATTTGCACCAGGAAAGTCCTTTAGTTCACTTTCTTTGGTCCATTTCAGACATATTGCTGATTTTTTTGTTTGGTGCAGTTTGCTTTCATATTGCCCTTTTTGCCAGTGAACAAGTAATTGTAAACAAAACCTCACGTGTGTTAAAGTCATCCAATTATGGGACAGAAATGCTTTAGCAAGGAAAAGCAAGAACTGAAAAAACATTAATCACGAACCAAGCGACCAGCCGACCAGATGTGATGTATTCCAGTGTTGTCAAAGCAGATCTGTGCACGCGAGATGAGAAATATTATTTTTTGAATCAGAAAAAAGCTTATATTAAAAAAAGATTTCCATTTATAAATGAGTGATGAAAATATAATATTTTAATGTTGTCTCCATATTCCCTCCAAAAGTTTTAGTGGTCTATGAGCTTACAGTACTCATTCATTCATTCAACCACGGTGAACGTACAGAGAATAAAGGCTCTTTGTTTTGCAATTCTTCATTTCAGACACCGTGAGAACAGCTTCTCTCCCATGATGCATGACAGAGCTGAAAATTCTGTGCAACTGCCTCAAGAGGGCGTATTCCGACAGTCGTGTCCGAGTGTCGTGTGCTGTGGAAAGGTGGCTTGACTTGGGGAGAGCATGCAAACTCCACACAGAAATGCCAACTGGCCCAGAGACTTTCTTGCTGTGAGGCGACAGTGCTAACCACTGAGCAACCGTGTTGCCCCGCAATTATTCTTCTGATTTTGTTTTATCAGCTACAAATGCAGATAAGGCAATATCATCTATGTTATTACAATGCAGCTTGTCTCTTCTAAGCTCCAGGTCAAACCGTGACTTATTTTCAAATGGCTAGCAAATGGATCGAACACAATATATTTCCACTTTGTATTCACACCTGCCCAAAAGATCCACAGCAAAGAGAAAATCTAACCCGAGTTAGATTCAGTTGAACCAAACAAGACAGGTTTAAATACACCTGAACTATCTTCATATTACTATTAGAATGTTAGTTTAGGGTTACTAATAAATTAATACTAGCAAAGTTAGGCTACAGTACCAGTAGAGTAATTTTATCTGTAGTCTGTACTGAGACCATCAAATGGGGTTACTGGATAACACAGCGTTAGTTCATTCCTTTTCTTTTCGGCTAAGTCCCTTTATTAATCAGGGGTTGCCACAGCGGAATGAACCGCCAACTAATCCAGCATGTTTTACGCAGCGGATGCCCTTCCAGCTGCAACCCATCACTGGGGTACACCCATCACTGGGAAACACCCATTCACTCTCTTTCACACACATACACTACACTACTATGTCCCATAACCCAAACAATAACTATATCATAGCTCTTTTGTGTTTTTGTTTATACTTGGAACACCAGAAAATATTTCAATGTCAAAGCATGAGTCTCAGAGAACATGTTTTCCAATGTCCAGTGTTACAAAATGCTTAAGTGAACTTTCTTCTTTAGCAAGCTGTTTCAAACTCAAAAACGGCTGCATCTTTGCTCACGTAGCGGAAGGAGTGGAGCTATAGGGCGCTGATATTGGATTATTTATTTATTTAGGATTGTAAAAGCAAACTTCTCCTATGATAGTGATTAAGCCGCATCCCGATGGTGAATGCATTTATAATTATGGCAGGTATTATTTGGAAGTTTGTTCATTTATTTCACTAATTTGGCAACCGGCAAATGTCATCTGAAAAAAGGGCTTGAGTTTCCGCTTAGTAAAAAAACGTTAGTATTCCAATTTGGTACAATACTACATACATATACTATGCTGTTAAGTGTGTAAGTATTAAGTACATAGTGTGCCATTTGAGATGCAGCTATTGCCTCTCATCTGGTTAACGTTGACCCGATTCAGCTTGTAGAATCAGCTTCGGCTAAAGAGAGCCCTCTGATTGGTTGTTCATGTAGTGAAGTGACAAAAGTCAAGACACAAAGAGGTCGGCTGTAATCTCCCTACATTTCTTAAATATTTGCAAATGATATGGATTGTTAGATTACCAGAAATATTTGCAGGTTGCTGTAATATTGGTACTAAATGCTGCTTTTTACACTTTGCATGTGTTTGTCGGAAGTTCTGGTTTCCTGTTCTGAATAAGAAAAAAGACTAGTCACCCATGGGTGGGGAAAGTCACGTCTTCTCATGCAGGTGCAGAACGCGCACTCTTGTTTCAGCCAGCTTTCGTCTATTTGGTGTGTTAACGGCCAGCTTTTTGATCCTGATGGAACCATACGTGAGCTGATGCGAGCCAACTACACAGTTGGACTTCGTCTGCGTTACTTGTTTGATGTTGGCTTGGTGTGTCCAGGCCTTTAGGTATAGAATTATGACATAATTTCTGAGTGATTTGTTAAACATTTATAAAGAAATGCTAAATAGCACACAGAATTAAACTGAAATAAAATAAAAAAAAAATAGTATTTAATTGTAAAGTTACTATTTATTTTTATCTTTGAAACTGAGTTTTACAGTGTACAGGATGTTACCTCTTATTAGCCAATAGTTACAACCCTCTATTAATAATGTTTTGTGTCCAGATTTTCTAGTGCCACAGGCCACCCTCTGACATTCAAAAGCTTTAAAGGTGGGCCATATAAACAAGAATATGAAAATAAAACTGAGAACAGGAGAAAAGAAAAATCCCATCGAGAGGCAGGAATGCATAAAGTCAGCAAGAAAAGAAAATCTCTTTTGAAAGGGGTGCATAATCATTCTGAGCGCTCCAGTGTGGAACCTAAATAATACAGTTCAGGTTTTGATATAACTATTACTGCCTGGGAAGAGTGCTTTGAAGTTAATTGAAACCACTGGGCAGCAATCTCCTTTATAGCACTGACAAATAACAGTTTCCTACAGCTTATCATTGAAGGTTAGGGCACGGTGAGGCGCATGCCTGTTCCATATGCCCACTCAATACAAATAAAACTCAAAGGCCTCCCTTTTCTCCCAGGCACACCGTGGAGGACACTGAGAAAATGCTAACGGACAGGATGTGGGAAGGATGAAATTAGTCTTTAGCAAAAGTGAACAACAGCCTCAGCGTCTGACCCCCATTACTGTGTTTTTACCACCTCTTTAGAATAAGCCACATCACAACTCGACGGTGCTACATTAAAGTATAGGTGGCCTTTTGTGTTCAAAAGGAAACATATTATTATTCAAAGGAGAGACTGCTTTTACTTACAAGCTGTTTTCCAAACTGCGTAGGATGTTCTGGTTTTAATATACAAACGGAGCACAATGGTCACTGAATTTGTCTTTAATGTTCCTTATTGTTTTTCTGGCACAAGGCTCTTATTCACCTTTGATTTCAGCCCAGTGCTTTCTCTTTTCTTTTAATGCATAATTATTATATTTGCGGGGGTAAAACACAGGCCTGTCTGAGGGTCATCCGCTGTCGATGCACTGCAAAATAACACATAACATCCCCCATGGTGAAAAGTGAGAACAGAGAATTGGCCAGACAAAAGACAAGGAGGATTTGATGAGCTGCAGGAGTTCAAAGTTTTCCGTCTCACTTTTTTTTTCCTTGAACCCGAGCGTGTACCACATCTGAAAGCATGCTACCCTGCATATTGCGTTTAAGTTGCTGATCACGTATTAAAAGTCTTCTTGAACACGATGAGAGGAATGATTGGACGCGAAGCCGGCTGAAGACACAATCCGCCTCACTGAAGTCCCGCTAGTGAGACTTGACTGACAGATGTAATATAGGAAGAATGGTTTAACACGCACACACCAAAGCAACATTAATTGAATGAGTGGATGTGAAGCATAAACAGACATGAACTTTGTTTCCTAAAAAAGCTATGACAGAATAATAATTTCCTTTCCATTAGCTTACAAAAGAATCCCCTGTAGACACATGTGCTCATACTCTTATATCCATATGGAGTCACTTTTGCTCAAGGTATTTTTCAAACACATATTTCCCTCCGAAGCTAAAAGAGAAGGGCGGAAATGTAGGTTATAAATAGGAATCAAAAGAGCCCTCGTGTTTATTGCAACAAGATGACAGAGATACTGAAATCTTTGAAAGTATGAGCGCTTTGAGCTTTTTACAAGACAGGTGAAGAGAACACATGTGTTCAATCTGCGTACCAGGCTCGCCTCGGTCGGCCCTATCATAAAAGAAGAGAGATTACAAAGAAGTCTAATGAAGACACTGATCAAAGTCTGTAATGCTAATACATAGCAGGTGTTTCGAAACCTTTTAATACCCCCCTGGCCCTCCGCGGGGCTCGTGCCTGTATATCTTTCACAGAGCCGGTTCTTTTGTCCTCGGCTGAAACTGGGAACCAGCGGAGCGCTTTTCAACACCGCTTCACATGCATTACGAGATATCTGTTGACCTCAGACGCTCAGAGGGGGTTATGTCCATGTCATACACAAATGCTGCTACATATTCTATTACAGCTCAAAGTGGTGTTTTTGGAAAATAGAATATCCTGCTTTGGGGCCCTTCTGTCTTCAGCTGTACAGCACCTGGGCAAAAGCTGGAGTAGAGGTTGTAGGAGACCTGGCAAGGCTGACTTTTTGGAATATGCTCAAAGCACGGTGACTATTTTTGTAGGAGCTGCAAAGCTCTGTTTCTGATTTCCATTCATTGAAGGCAAGGCTAAACCTCAGGAGAGTAGAAACAGTGGCTAAGCTGCTCTGTTTCAACTCAGCTATATTATTTCACCTAATTACTGTGTAATCTTTTCTTATTAATTTACACTCTGATGTTAATTAGCCAATTGTCAAAACAAACTGCACCCACCTGCAATCACAGGGTCAAATTCGAAGACAATCCTCGTAATTATATCTGATTGCAGGAGGTCTGTGTGTTTTAATTGGGTCTTTAATTTAAAATATGTATTTTCGCCAAATCTGATTCATGTTCAATTAAACTGATCTTTTTTATATCAAGTGTCAAAATTTTACAAAACCTAGTCCCAATAATGTTTAGAGGTCATCTTGATCATTACTGAATTCACACACACGTACACGCACACGCACACACACACACACGGCATAGTGCGATGACCGGTTTCAAGTTTGGAAATATCAAGATTTTAAAACCGCCAAGATTTTCTGGTGATTTTCGTTTTTACAACCACTTTATTTTGTTTTAAGGCAACAGCATCTACACATCAAAAGATATTGGTCAGCCCACGATTCAGCAAACATCTGAAAAACAAATCGCTTATAAACCAACATCCAAGCATGCTATAAAGCAGAGCAATGAAGTGGCTTGACTTTATATCCAAAGAAAAGAAAGATCTCCAAATATGTAAAGAAATCAGTGTTTTTGAAACTAATGAAGACAGCAAAAGTCAATGATTTATTTTCATTATTTAGTCTGACATGTTTACTGTTTCAAAATATTTTAAATGTTTATTAAAAATTAAATCTGTTGTGTTAAATGTGTTAAAAATTTTTTTAGACAGACATTTAAAAGAGAACATATTTTAGAGCAGTAATCAAAATACTGTGAAACCATGATATTTTAATGCAAGGTTATCATACCATCAGAATCTTACACCGGCCCATACACACACAGACACACACACACAAATAAATATATAACAGAGTTTAAGTACACTTAAATGTACAAATAGATTTATCCTATTATTTAAACATCAGTGAAAATGGTCTACTGTAATTATTTGCATAGCCGTCTTTTGCTGTACTTTCAAAGTCTGGTCTCAATAACAAAAGCAATGATATATTTATAACATGTTATGCCTGGAAATGCTTATTATACTGTATATATGAAAGACAAGAGAATAACTTTGGATACCAACATACCTGAACACTTTTCTAATGTTGCATTTCTATTACTCACAGCAGGGTCCCTCCATGAGCTTTTGACACATTATTAATATGCTCTCTCTGTACATTTAGTATAACACTTCTTTAATTCAGTTGAAGAACGACTTCAAGAATGCATGAGCATACTGTTTCAAACATGTCTCGTCACTTTGCCACAAGTGAGAAGCACCTATATCCACTTCCGGTTTGACTCAAATTTCAAGCGTGGCTTTCCTGGCGCAAGGATTCTGGGAAACGTAGTTCTTACCGGAATACTGGGAAGGACCTAAAGAACAAGACGCTGACATAAAACAACAACACCCCGTTTATTGTTATACACGTGCCATACACAATTATAAACATCGCTTATTTCATATTTATATCTACTCGCTATAATTTCACAAGAAAACGGCACACTTCTCAAGACTACATAACCCAGCGCAGCGCGCTATGAAACCGAGGCAGCGTAAACAGTACTTCAGGAACATGAAAAGATCGGATGACAGTGAGAGGGAAAAGAGGAGAAAGGTATCGCTTGTAGTTTTCTCTCAGTTCGCCAAGCAGCACATGTAGTTGTGGAGTTTGTAAGCCACCGTTCAGTGCGTCCGCGGCGGTATTGCATGCGCTGGTTGGTGCTGTGTGTTCATTTGAAGTGCGCATGTGATGCTGCTGTTTGCTCCTGTAATGTTTCCATTATTTTATCGGAGGAGTTTTGCCTCTTTGAGCACACAGCCGTCTGGCACACGAGAGTGTGTTGAGGCACCGCGCAGGGGGAGTGTTTTCTCATGACTGCCCCACTCTGACTTTGCTTGAATGGGTTGTGTGGCGGCGTTACAGTGTGTTCAGTGATGGTGGTAATGAATGAAGTCGAGAGAAGATGCGAGACAAGTCCAGGTGTCTGTCACTCTCTGAAGGTGTCTCTGCTGAACCCATTGTTTCTCGTTTATTCCACTAATGAAGCGCATGTGTTGGGTTTACACCTGTTTTCTGACTAAACACATGATTCACCTATATGTACTGGGCTGGAAATGAAAAGGCTGTGTTTATAATTTAGCAGATACAGAGTGATATTGTTGTGCAGCTGTGTTTATCTGAACGTGTTGCTTTTCAGTGTGTCATTTTTGTTAAGCATTAAGGTTTGAAGCTTTTTTGACCCTGAAAGTATAAACATTGATTTATTTGCTTTTATACCAACATAAACAACGAGAGGCTGATTATATGGTGCAGGTCTTACAAATATCTACCTTACACAAAAAGTGCAGTCTGTTGCATTCCATTCAAGGTATACATTTAGTCAGTTCATGCTTTCATGAGAGTAAATTCTATCAAGCCTCTATTGATGTTGATGCAATAGCCAGAATCAAGCATTTTAAGTAGTTAAATAGGGCAACATATAAATACAAAGTGAGTTCTTTATTAGTAACATAGGTGTTGATGTGTACTGATGTGACCGGTGTTAGGACACAACAATCAGTCATGATGTTAGTGATGTTGTTTTTTTAATAGTGTATGACATCTGATACCCCTTGGACATGGCATGATGTTCCAACAGAGAGACCACTGTAGAATATCTACTTATTTCTTATTTTATTATTTTCTTTTCACAACAACTATCATAACGTCTGTGATGCTGACCAATAGGAGCACAGAAGCTCTTCTGTACAATGATTTAAAATAGACAATGGTATTCAACTTCATCTTTATTTCTGTTGTGCTTTGCTTTTACGATGTAAATTGTGTCAAAGCATCTTAACATAGTAGATTGAATCTTTGTCAGTCCAGTTTTCAGAGTTGAAGTTCAGTTTAGTTCAGTTCAGAGTTTTTCAATTTTCACTGCTGAAATTCCAAACACTGAAGAGCAAATCCATCGATACGCAGCTCCACGAGTCCCAAACCATGCAACCCAGTGGCGACAGCAACGAGGAACAAACCTTACCAATTGACCAAAGTGAAGGAAACAAAAAGCTTGGAGAGAAACCAGGCTCAGTTGGGCAAATAATTATTTCACCAAATGACTTGACTAGCTCAATTTGGACAGAACTCATAATTTGATTTTGATTGGGATTATATTATCAATTAAAAATTGGGATTATATTGTCAGCAGATTATCTGGCCTACTCGAATAATTGTATTCGAGTATAAGTTGAACAATCAAATGTAAGCAAATAAAACTGCATAGTCTTCATTCTATAAAAGTTAAATCCATTGCAGTTTTATTGTTATAATTTGTTGTACATAATCATAGATCTTAAAACAAAGCAAACAAGCATCTATTAAGGTTAAACTTCACAATCACTCAACAATATGGTTATTGGTCAGTTATAATTCCACTCAGATTTTTTAATAAGCTGAACTTAACATTGCAGATCCTGCGTCGTGACTATTGCAAATGATCACATTGCGATATCGATGCTGAAATGATATATTGTACTGATTTACAGTATTCTGACATGTTTTTCTTGTTCATGACATGTCAAGTATTTACAAATATTACATAGTCTTATTTAGTGGCTATTGTAGAAGAAAAAAATGTGTTTGTGATCCTGACATTATTTTCATTGTGGTTACAAATACATTTTAACTTGTGCAAATGTGCTATGTTGTATCACTAGTCAGTGAAGTTGAATTATTAGTGGTTTTGTCAGCAACTTCTCTTTTTTGATCCACAGAGCCCATTTCCCACTTTTTTCCCTTTCTTTTGTTCAGTTTTGGTCCTCTCTCTCTCTGATGGCATGCTTTTGGATGTTGTCTGACAGCAGGGAACCTATGTAGTGCGTTCTTTCACTTTACTACAGCTGCTATGGAGACCAGATGAGTCTCTGACTATCTGAGAGCTTGATCCAGCTGGTTTTGGGTCTGTATAGCAGACGGGAAAGGGTAGCAGACCTGTCTGCCTGTCCATTTAATTTCATTTTATCTCCCTACATAACAGAAATAAGACTGAAAGCCGCAGATCAGCAAGACTGGAGTGTTTTTTTGTGTGGCTCCTTAATGTACAATAAAATGCAAGTCCATTTGATCCCATTAATAAATAAAAGGGAGTACATTGTTATCTCAGCTATAAACATGTGTGCATTTATGCCCAATAACTATGATGTGGATGGATGTCAGCAGAGGGCCTGTGAACTATCCATCTCAAAAGAACTTATTTTTATCCTTGGTTCAGCTTTGCCAGGCATTTCCTAAGCATATGTGGCGCATGTGCATGATAAAAGGACCACTTCTATTATCATCCACTAAAAGAAGGAGACTAATGGCTTATAGTCTATTTAAAACTGACTTCATCCTTCTAGCAATAGCCTTACGTGGCCCTAAATCCCAAAATATTGTTGTAATGGTTGATCAAGGCACATTGGATTGCCAGAGTGACCACAAGAAGCCCACTGGAATATTATTCAGTTATAAATTCCATTTTGACTAAATAAATGAAAGTCACTTTGCAAATTATATATTTGAGACCAGGCATGAACAAACTGTCTATACTAGATGTCGAATTGGACAATTTAGCTTGACTCATTTTTATTTACTGCCAAGCTGATCTTACCATGAAATTTTTTGGAATGTGGAAGTTTGAATACCATTAGACAATTTTTATAAGGAGAGAGTACTTTGATGGATATTTTTAAAAAGGTACCACCAGGACGAATCTTAAATTATTTATCAAAAATTGAACTGAAATATCATATTTAACTTTGAATATATTTTTGTGTGAACTTTATTTATTTATATATTTGTCTAAGTAACTTTTTTTTGTAATACGAATTTGTTTTTATTATGTAATGTGAAATAGCCATAAGTTGTGATGTGGCAATAAATAATAAATAAATAAATCATTTCCATTTTGACCATTTTATTGTATTCGCAGGGGAATGTGGTCCCTGTTTTTTTTATTTTCTCACAGTTATGAATTAGAAAACATTTTCTGCATTTTTCCATTTGTTGAGCATGTTTTATTATTCACACAACTGCTGTTGGCCTCCATCGCTGCTTTTGACACATTGCTTGATGACTGCATACAATTATTCATGGCTTTACTGTGATGCATTTTGTTTAAAAATAATAATAAACAAAGATTAAAAATAACGAAGTGCAATATTTTGGTTTACAGTATGGTGAGGGTTGCCAGATGTTTAGAGGCTTTCGCTCCACCCGGCCCATCTTTCAGAGAGTTCTCGGCTCATTGGCTTTCTCGGCTCGTGTGTTTGCTAGAGGAAGCTGTTTAGGCCCATTTCGTTTCTGAACACTCATTAAAATGGTTTGTGTTCCCCTTGGCAATTCTGTTAAATTAACAGCTAGCTTCAGTTCAGGCCTGATTATGAGGCCACACAGCCAGTCTTGATTAATCAATTTCTCCCACAAAATGTTCCTCTGTAAATTAGTGTTAAAGTAACGATTTATAGGTCCTAATGCCGAGCCGCTGTCATGTCGAAGCCGGTGTTGGTGTCACTTTCGCCATAATCAGCAGCTTTTCTGCCCCCCCCCCTTTGTCGTTTCCCCCCTCTCTGTTAGTCACCGTATGCCTACGTCCTATTAATGAGTCCATAATAGAGAAACAGTGTCGGACAGCCACATAAAACACACTCAGGAATACATAATTAGACCAGTGTTCAAGCCGTGCTGGGGGCAGATTTATATTTGGTGATGTAAAAAGAAACAAAATACAGAGGCAGTGCAAGCTCATGACTTCTGATTCCTGAAATCTGAAAAGACAGAAACTGGCGAGGGAGGGTGGGAGTGTTAGAAAAAATACTGCCACAGTTGATAATGATACCATTACACTAATGGAGGCAGCAAATGAAGTAGCAGGCGGACACCGTGCTTTATTGCCATAGGGGGTCGTTTTCTGCTGCATTCCTAATGGTTGGAACCGCCGGTATTGATCAGGCCATCATGGCGCTAATCCACACGTGCATTACTTACTGCCGCAACACCGTGTCAGTCTTTCCACTGCTGCCACCCACCGCCCACCCTGTTCCCCTGCCACAGGCCACGCTGAAGAGCCCACAGAGGCTGTGATTTAAGGGTCGAGGGCTGAACGGTGGTGTGGACGGGGTCATTGAATGTCCCCTTAGTCAGGCCTCTTTTGTTTTACGATACACAGAGGGAAAGTAAGTGGACTGAGTGATTAAGTACAGGCAGAGGTGTTTGTTTAATTAAGAGGTAAGGCATTATCTGCTCTTCTCCCTTTTTATGGTAGTTAGTCGGTGTTTGAGTTGAACCACCAGTGTGCAGCTGTTTTCTCTAATGGTTTGGAGCTGTAAATAAGTCTAGGCTGATCAGAATCTATTGGTGAAGCTATTTTTTGAATGGAAAATAAAACGCATGGATTTCCAGATAATTAATCAAGTGTTTTATTGGACTCCTGTTGAAACTGTTTTTATTTTTAACTGAAAGATTTTGCTTTGATTGATTGATCGAAGGAGGATGCTGATTTAGGGCAGTACCAGGATGCCCCTTTGAAATGAGCATATTATTATTTAAAACATTATTTTATGTATTTTTTTATATTTAATATAGTTTTAGTTAGTTTTTTTTTAAATAGTGTACATTAAATGTAAATGATCCCATAATTTATTAAGAGCCCTTAATTAGCTACTTGTAAGGTTAGGAACAGACTTGGTGACATTAAGGTCGGTTAACATGCATAGGTCAAATGTGCAATTTAAAATTGTCATTTTACAAAATAATTAAATGTGTAAGTACAGTGTAAAAAAAATACACAAAAAGGGCATTGTACCAACTGATTAATTTGAAATTATAATTAGCATCAAAGTGGGACTGAATTTCTTTACTCTGATTTAAAATAATTTTCATTTATTTTTGCTTCTTTGAATAGTTCCCTTACAGTACCATTCTGGTAAGTATGTAATGGTGTTTTTCACACCTAGATTGTTTGCCCTGTTTTGCAAAAGTGTTAAAAAGTATTACAATGTTGCAGTATTTCTAAATGTGCCAACATTTGCCACTGGGAAATAGACTCATCTCATAGCCAGAACTGCCTACGATTTGAGATTCTACTCATTTCTGTACAGTTGTGTCAGAATGGATAGACAGCATCTCAGTAGGCCTATTGTGTCTTCTTTGCTGCTGTCTTAGTTGTCCTGCCGTTTTTAGCTCCAACTCTAATCAAACACACTTGAACAAGCTAATGAAAGTTTTAAGCTGTGGTCACACTAAAGTTTGAGCATGCAAAATTCTGTCGTAGAGCACTGCGAAAGGGACGGGATAAAACAAGATAATTAGACATTAAAAAAATTGCTCCATATTTTCAATTTCTGTAAAGAGAGGTCATGTTTTGATCTTCTATTGGTCTCACGCAATGGCATGATGTGATTTCGCTGGTCAGTGTTTACCAGGCTTGAACTTTGCAATGCAGCGACATGCAAAACTTGTCATAGACCTTGTGTTTCCGAGCTGCCACATTCACATCTGTATGAATGGAAGTCTATGGGGTGAAAAGTGCAGTGAGACACAGCTTATAGGTATACTTGCAACGTCCAGACAGGTGTGTTGACGCAAGTTATAGCTAAACTTCAGTGTTTAGTCTTTGTAACAGTATTTATTTCATGCAAAAATGCAATACATGTAATGACGTGAAATTAAATGAAAGGAAATTAATATTTGAAAATGTCTTCACTTTAGATCAACTTTTATGCATTGTTGATAGAAAAAAAACTTCTTTCAAAAATATTGATTACTATTGAACTGTAGTTTTTGAGTCTGTTGAGTTTAATCCTAATTGTCCTTCCTTTAGTCACTTACAGGTTAGCAGATGAGTCTTCACATACACGTGTCAATAAAGCAATCACGTAGACGCAATTCCAGCAACAAAATGAAAAATTTATTTATCACACTCTTTGGTTTGCTTTCTAGTGATTCACAAATAAAACAACTTCCAAGAAAATCATGTTGCAGTCCAATGCGATCTGAAGAAACGGATCCTACCAAATGATACTGAAACCATAACAATATACACCTGCATGTGCTGTATGATGCACAGGGAACCAAGTTCACATTACAAATTAATTTAATTTCAAATAAATCATAATATTTGAAATACAAGCAACTTCAACTATGCAAATATAGAAATATGATATGATGCCAACAACAGTCACCTCATCTAAAGATGACCTCAATTTGGAATTTTGTATATAATATTGCCGGCAGCTAGTTTTGAGAGCCGTCTTTCAGATGAGATGTTAAACTGGGGTCCTGACTCTCTTTGGTCATTAAAAATCTCAGGATGTCTTTCGAAAAGAGTAGGGGTTTAACCCTGGCATCCTGGCCAAATGTGCCCACTGGTCTCTGTTCATCATGGCCTAACCATCCGCATGTCATAATTGGCTTCATCACTCTGTCTCCTCTCCACCAATCAGCTGATGTGTGGTGTTCGGTTTGGCGCAATATGGCTGCCATCTTGTTATCTAGGTGGATGCTGCACAGTGCACACTGGTGCTAGATGAGGGGATTCCTGCCAAAAATGTGTAAAGTGCTTCGAGTGTCTAGAAAAGTGCTATATAAATGTAAGGAATTATTATAAAATAAAGACCTTCCTTAAGTAATAAACACTTTTCACAAGATGGTTATGACCAGTGTGCAAATTATACATTGACCATCGGGGGGGTCAAAATTTTCAGTAATGTTAGTTTGTGTAATACATGCTTTAGTCATTTATTATTACATTTATTACATCTAAGTTACATCAGATTTATTAATAAAACATATTTTGGTTTTCAGTGTTTTGAGGAATATTTAGTGTATTCTAACCTACAGTATCCTCTGATTAGCTATTTCAGAGGTTACTCTAGTTCAAATTATACAAACATTGTGTCTACTTTGACTTTACTTTCAGGCTATATGTAGAAACAAAGACCTATTTTACAAGAAAACAGTCTTGTGAACACTTGCGGTGTCCATCAGTGCTTTTGAAACTTTTGAATTATTTTTTTTTTCTCGCATAAGCTGAATGGTGCGATTTATGCATTCACAATGGTATGAACCATAATAGGAGTGGTCAAACGTGTTGTTTTCTATTATTTTAATTATTAACATTTATTATTCAAAATACAGATCAGAGTAACCTATTTCCCGGTATTAAAGGGCTGACCCCCCCCCCCCCCCCCCCGCCATACATGTTTTCATGTCCTTCAGGGGGGATTAATCATTAATTAGGGAGGTCAGTCCCCCCAAACCCCCCTGTAATTCGCACCCTGGTTATGAATAGTTTAAAGTTGGCAGGTAATCAAAATGTACTCTTCTTATTTGCTGTTGTTCTCTCTTCTGACTGCCATTATAAGTCTTGCACAGTTTTATAACGATATAAGATTCTGACGGTATGATAACCTTGGATAAAAATATCACGGTTTCACAGTATCACGGTATTATGATTACTGCTCTCAAGTAAGTTCTTTTTAAATGTTGGGGTAAAAAACAAGTGTTTTTTTTTTCATTTTGAACACAATATATTTTATTTTAAGAAACATTCGAAATCTTTTGAAGCAGTAAACATGTCAGGCTAAATGAATTCTTGACTTCTGCTGTTTCCTTTTCTTTCAAAAACAGATTTTTTTTTACAATTTAAAATGACATCTTTAGATATATTTTCTGCTGGAGAGATGGTTGTCCTAAAAAAAAAAAAAAAAATGAAAATAAAAAATCGTACACATACCTTAGGAACGGTATTGCAGAAAATTTATACTGCTTTTAAACCTTTACTTTTACTCCTTGAAAATGGTTATCGTCCCATGCCTAATTTGTGATCCCATTCACTGCTTTCTAAATTTACCCAACTATGACTGCTGCTGTTAAGAAACAAATGTAAAAAGGCTCTCTTTTTTATTCTTAGATGATCAGATATTTTTAATTAACATTATTCCGTTTACTGTAATGAAATCTGCTTCATCACGAATGACTTAAACCTCGATTAACATGTCTGGACAATTCTTACTTGAGCTCAGCCCTGTTCTGCTGTCACCTCCGCAGCCTCTGCTCAGCCCTAGCCATCAGTCTCGTTTTTTCCCGGATCAGCATATATCGGCACTAACCTCTGCCCTCTGCTAATCAAACACTTCACCTTAAGGGAAACATTCATTCAGCCCTCTCATTATGATGGCTTCTGCGGTCATAAAGATGTATATTTATATTTCCCCACCTCGTTGCTCGGCTGTTGCAGGGAAACTAGATATTGATCTGGATATTTAGTCATTTCTTTCTGCCGGGACATCAATATTACGCTAACGTGCATGCGAGCTGTGCTTGACCCTGGCCCCTGTCTCTATCCGTTCTCCCATTGGAGCTCAGTGATATACTATTCTGAAAAGCAAATCAATGAGTGAATATGAAGTTTGAGGAGTAATATAAGGCGACCCGGAGGCCTATAGCAGCCGCATTGATCCAATGTGTGGATTAAGGTTGATTTGTTTGTTGCGAAGCTTTTCACCTTTATATCATCATGATGTCCAACACACTCACTCACACACATACACGTACACACCCACCCATATCGCCTAAATGCCTTTTATGGTTATATCCTTCATTTCCATTAAACTTATTTGCATTTATTACCAATATTGATCACAGCAGAACTGTTATAGGCTGTTGCTCATTCTTTGGTTATCAGATATTCATGTGGGCTCATGTTATTGCAGGCCTGCATTATTGCACATTATGAATGTCCTATTAGATGTCTGACCCTGTTTATGCTTCTTTGTTTAACAAAGCATGTAATTTTTATAAAGCCACTCAGTCCTAAAGTTGTGCTTGAGACTTGAGTAGATTGATTTCTCCTGAAACCAGAGGTCATCTAATAAAAAAGTGTGTTTTATGAGCTCTTTTTTTTTACTGAAATCTGAAATTGTAGCAGGGATTAATGAGGGATTTAACACAAGTATTTATACGCTCATTATGCAATTTAGTTTCTGTGCTGAGGTCTGCTGATTGTGTTTAGGAGTCAATAGATGTCAATATGTCTACACTGCTGGCAAATGTGGCCCGAATCAGATTTTTTTTGCCCACAAAAAGTTGGTTGTTCATTTTGAAATGTTTTTTTTGAAGAGCATCGGGGGTGTTGCAGATAGTGGATCCGTGTGGAGGGGGCACATTCGTTTTATGGATTAACTTTTTCACTGAGAGATAAAGGGCAGGTGCCGCGGTTTTAATAAATCACAACTGATTAGTGTTTTCAATCACAAGTGACTTATTTTTGGTTTCAAATGGCAAAATACATATTAGTAGTAGCAGAACAACCCTTTACAGTTCATAAAATACACCACGAGTGTCTGTGAAAAGGGCAATAATCATATTAAGCATAATCTGACAATGTGCCTACTTCATACAGTAAACATTGTGTGCATAATTAGACATTTTGTGCTGTCTGTAACTGCTTTTGCACATACGGGTCAGTTCAGGATCATGATCCGTTCACACTGCAAACCTGATATTGTTCACATTTATAACAACAATGTGAACATCTATGCAAAAAAAATCAGATCTGGGAAAAAAAATCAGATTTGAGTACTAAGCTTTGCAGTGTAAATGTTGAAATAGACAGATCTGATCACAAAAGCTGTCAATGCTGTCCAGCATGCATTTAATGCACACAAAAATTCAAGAAGTATTCGAGCTTGATGTAGAGTTCTCTGTGTTTATTTTCAGAGGTTTATCTTAAAATTCACTTTGAACATTTTTTTTTTCCTGTATATTTATTTTTCGATACCAATGGCTAAACATTGTTAAATATGATTACTTAAGATACTTGAGTTTTCTGAGGAACTTAAAATTAAACCATTTCAGTGTGTAATGAAAAATATTTACACAATTTGTTCATTCATCCATCCTGAGTTTCACAGAGCCCACTGATCTCCAATGTTAATCTGGAATAGTATAAAAATATATATTATTATTTCACATTGTAGGAGCACTTGTAAACCAAATTGGATAACAGACCAATCAATCAAGATGCTTGAAGTAATCAAGGTATAGGAAAATAGGCCTAAACATGCTTCTGTCAGCGGTATAGTCATATGATGTAATCAGACCCGTTTTCTAGTCTGTCTGTGTGTGTGAGAGTTATAAAACTCAAGGGGGAGGTCAGGCCCATTGTGGTTTGTGTGGCATATAGGGCTGATCGGTTGTGATGTATAGTCAATAATCAATGCAGTCAATAACAATAGGATCACCTCAGAAAAGCTTTGAATAAACATAAGATTGACCTTGTAACCTAGACATCAACAGTTTAGCTGTAAGTGGCTTCCATTTAAAGTATTATAAACTGACACCTTTAGTCAGTCTCTAATTATTTATATATATATATATATATATATATATATATATATATATATATATATATATATATATATATATGCAAAAATGTTATATTCTATAGTCATTACACAACACAACATGCAATGAAAAAAAAAATCCATAATTTCCATCTGGCTGCTCTGCTGAACAGCAGGCCCCTTTTTTGCTGTTTATTTGTGAATTTATTTTCTTGTGTAATAGCTCACCTTTTCTTGTAAAGGGAAACTAGCTAATGGCAGCCCTTTGCCCAACATCTGCTTCCTATTGCCAGTCCAAAGTCCCTCTTTCACAGGAACTACAGGAGGCCACTTTCACTAGAGCCTGTAAACACTAACTCTTAATTTGTACATCATAAGTTATGTTCTATAAATGAGGGGAGTGAATGTGGGCCTGAGCACCTGGTGTGTGTGTGTGTCTGTGAATGCCCGATGGGTGACGAGGTGCTGCCCCATAGTTGTGCCAGTTGGAAGGCTGTGCTTATGTCTGCATGTGCCAGACAGGAAAATGTAGTTCCTGCTCTGCCAACCTACTGCTGAGTGCACACAGGCAATGGATTAAGAGAGAGAAACAGGAGGCTTTTAGAGGCTTCTCAGATGAATTTGATGGATTTACCTGCTGTTCCTTATAATGTAACACAGGCAGTCTGTGTAGATAGAGTTTCATTTTAATAATGAGTGGTTGTGGTTTTGTCAGTATTCTTACAGTATGTCAGCTGACCGTGGAAACTTGTGTCTGCCATGGACTACAGTAAGTTAATATATAATAGTTTACTTTTTTAATCGCAGTTGCAGTTGTGAATTGTGTGGGGAACAATAGTTTTGTAATTTTATAATTCTCCCTTTTTCTGGATTTTCAGTATTTATTTTTAATTCCTCTTTAAAAAGTGATAAGTTGTTTACTTTAAAGTGATTAAACCTGTTTTTTAAGTGATTAGTTGACCTTACTTTTAATTACATTTAAGGCAACATAATTATTCAATGCACTATGTGCATAATTATCAAGTCAAGTCATTTCAATACATGTGTGGACATGCATTGGAATGAAATGTCGTGTTCCGCAGGACCACAATGCTACATAAACAAACAATCATATTAACACAACATTGGGCATGAGTGCCAAATTTCAGTTATAAGAAAGTCAACTTAATAGTGTTAAGTTTAGCTGTTACAACTTACAATTTTAAGTAAAGTCAACTTGTCACTTTTAAGACAATGCACGGGTTTAATCTCTTAAAAGTGAAGTAACTAATCACATTTTACAGTGTGTTATTAATAGTATTATTAATATAAATCAAAGGATCAAAAGGTCAATATAAAAATAGGTAATTGTAGAGAAAGTCAGAACTCATTTATTCATTTTCCTAAGGCTTAGTCTCTGATTTATCAGGGGTTGCCACAGTGGAATGAACCGTTAACTACTCTGGCATAAGTTTTACACAGGGGATGGCCTTCTAGCCGCAACCAAAGACTATAGAATGCACAAGTCACTCGCCTAGTTTTGAATGGGGAAAAGTGTAATGGTCCATATGGGGAATGATGCCCCACCTACTAGTACAGGAGCCAATCATCGATCGATATGGACTGACGTTTCTCTTGGGGGAAGCTCAGATCAGACGTGTGCTTTTACGACAGTTGGGTGGTCGACAAACACACCATGTGATTGATTCTTTCGTTTCAAATGATCAATTCATTTATTTAGTTAGTTATTGACCAGAAACAGGCTACACCATTTCTTATCAATCAATAATACTCCTTTTTTTATCCTTGCATTTTTATTATTAAAATAGCATGAAATTAATGCATAACGTTGTTCACCCAGTTCAGTGGGCCCACCATTTATATTTTCAGGTCTGAACTGTTTTTGACTGATGATGGAATTGACCAAAGAAATCACTTGAAAACAGGATTTGGAGGGGAAAAGTAAATTACAGAAATTTTAGGATTGGGACATGAATACTTTATAGGAGTCTCTGGCTGTTGTTGTGTTTTGATCATCATGTTAAACAGTGACTTGATGACAGTGTTAGAGCAAATCTGCAGATTCAATTTGTGCACCATATTTCTTGGAATTTAAGTTGTTGTTGTTTTCAACTGAATTCTGAAGTGACGTGGATAAAACAATTAATTATAAGCTAACATTATAGCATGAGTGAATTGATTTAGATTTGTCTTGTTTTACATATTTATTTCTTGCAAGTTAGAATAATTATTAGAATATGTTGTCATTCATATAATTGTCCAAGCTCTCTGTGAACCGAACAACATGCGAAAACGAGCGACCTGCGTGTTTAGCTGCGGAATGTCCATGGCTTTTGTCTTCTGCAGTTCGTCACAGCTTTTCTTGGCATTTTTCAAGAGTGCCATCACCACACTGGCAACAGGTTAAATGACACCTTGTCAAATGTCTAGTATGTGATGCTGTTGTTTCAAGGTGAGGTTCAGGAGGAGTGAAAGCGAGAGCGAGTGGTCACCGATGCATGACACTGGCCTCTCATTACTGTCTCTTCTGCCTTTACCAGCATGCACACAAACACTTTTGCTAGTGTAGCGGTGGCCTATTGAATGCTCATTGGTATGCTTGGTGGTAATTTTACTGTCAAAACTCTATCTCTCTTTCTTTCTCCGTTCGTGGCTGTCTTTCTCGCTCTCTCAGTCTCTGTGCCCCTGGTCATCCAGCTGTAAGTTCACCCTGAACTACTGTCAAGCACATGATCAGGGCTGCATAAAGAAAACGGCTCTGTTTTGCTGTCTGTCATATACTCTTTTTCCTCACTCTTTCTCGGTGTGTGTTTGTGATGGGGCCAGACCTCTGTCTCTCCTGTTGTTTATTTAGATGAGGTCAGCCAAGGTTGGTGGTTCAAGTTCAGTAGTTATGGTGATGAGCAGACGTCAGTGTCCTGTTCTTCTGGCCAAACTGCCTGAATGGAAGGTATCCTGATATGCCTTGTTTTCAGGGGAAGTTTACTGTATGCTGTTTGGTGCATGGTGGAGTGTGCTAATGTGTCTACATAATTCTTATTTATTGGTTTTTATTCATTTTTTATTTAAATATTCTTTTCTTAATTTCAAATAAATAAAAATGATGAAACCTACACTGTAAAAAAAATTATGGGTTCCACTAGGGGTGTGCGATTTTGGGATAGATATCTAATTGCAAATAATTTTAATTTTATTATACATTTTTTGGGGACGAGTATTGTGATTTTGATTTTAAATTTGTAGTCAAGATTCAGCTCCATAATCTGTAAGTCGTGGAAACAAATCTGCGACAGCTCTAAAATTACCATTTTTTTTTGGTGTCTGTGACTTTGAAACCAAAATATTCCATTATTACTAATGCTGTTTTTCTTTGATATTAAGTTGTATTTTAATGCTTCTGAAGCGGCAAACGCCACCATCACACTTTCTTGTTTGTTTTCTTTTTTTTTTTTTTCGTTTTGCATAGTTTGGTTCTGCAATTCTGATTTGGCTAGTAAGACTATCACACACAAATGACAGTCAAGAATTTGCTCTGGGCAGGGAAAAAAATTATATAATACATTTATATATGAAAACCTTTAACTAATCGCAACATTTCAAATTGCGATTTCAGTTCAATTTCGATTTTCAATTTCGCACAGCCTTAGGTTCCACACAAATCTTTCAAGTGCTTAATTTTTACCAATTTAGGTCGATTTAATATAACATTTATGTTATTCTCAATAAAACTCAAAAATTGTGTTAATTCAGCTTATTTTAAATAAGTTGCTTGAACAAACAGCTATATTTTGAGTGTAAATTCAATTTAACACTTTTTTTGTAATTGTTAGGAACTATATGGAATTATTTTTAGCTTTCTTTTTCCATTTAGGCTGCATTTGCATCGCATGGTTCGAGTGACTCAATTCAGATTATTTATTAATTTATTTATTTATTTATTTATTTATTTATTTATTTATTAATTTATTCATTTATTTATTTATATTTTTTCTCCCATGTGGCACAGATCGAATATGGCCCATGTATGTGTAAGCAGAAAAAAATCACATGGATTCCGATTTACTCAAATCATATTCAGGCCTTGTTTATATATAGAAATTTATCCGATATGAATCGGATGCGTGCCCTTGTGTCTGCAGTTTAAGCATGTAGATCGGATTTTCACCTGATAATGCCTCATTAAAAAGAGTAGTGAATGAGGTAAATTCTCTTTCATTTCACAACAGACTTCAACGGTGACCTTAAATCTCATAAACGAGGGCTAAAAAAGCTTTTATATTGTCATGTAGCACAAGTATTTAGCATGTTAATGAGACGGAGTACGAGTGCAACATCCGCCACGTAACCAATATAGACTAATATACGACTGTTGCATACATAAATCACGCCATGGACATTATATTAGGATGCCTACTGGTTTAAAAAGGCCTTGATTAAAAGAAGATGGCCAAATCAAAATGTTTTTGTCATAAACTATAGTAAAACAACTTTTCAAAAAGAATTCAATAAATTAAGCCCTGCGAACAGATTAAATACAGGAATAGAGAAATAGTGCTCTTTTGTTATCAGTTGTCAGTCAACGCCCGCCCGCCTTTGCTTTGTGGAGTGTTAATGCAGACTATCGGATACGAGTCACTTTTAAAAGATGATGTAAGCTGGTTGTCAAAAAAATGGATAGTCACAAAATCAGACTTGACCATCAAGATATGCAGTATAAATGCAGCCTTAGTTTATTTAGGTTAAAAGTAAAACAGAATAACAATTGTGTGAATGTTCCTAAAAATGGAAAACTTTTCATATTTATTGTTTATATTACCTTGAGAAGTGCATTCTGCTATACAATAGTAATTAATTTTGTCAATTTTATTAAGTAAAAAAAAAAAAATCATGCTTTCGTTTTTATATGTAAATGCTAGTGATGTCCACATACAAAGAGGCAGTGGACATTTAAAATGCCTCAAGAATCCACAGATCCTAGCCCAAAATTCCAAGTCTTTGACCATTTGCTTTGCTGATATTCCATTATTAAACAATTAAAATGTCTCCTCCAATGAAATTCTGCCAGTGTCAGAAGGTGTAGTCGTTTAGTGCGGCATCTTCTAAAATGACAGTCGACCAATATGGAGCACAAAACCTGGTAATGTAATTAGTGTGAAAACAAGAAACCATCACTTGTTCAAGTCAAGCCATGATCAAAATTAACACTAGAGATTAGGGCTCGGCTGATAAACATTATTATATCGAATCGTGATGAAATTTATGTCAATAATGATGTTTAGCTTTAGACTTTTTTAATCTATTTTGATCTAAGAGCCAATCACACAGCAGAAATGTACAACAATGGGAATCTAAAAGAGTGTTAATATTAGAGATGTATTGAATTTTCAGCCACCGATAATTGATCATCTAAAAATATGTTATGCCATTTAATGGACTCTCTAATTTTTGTGGCTTCAGTCATTGTTGGGGTACTCTTAAATCTGGAAGCATTACCAACTTATATTGAAATATATATATTGTATCATTCAACATGCAAAATAATTATCGAGATTGCATTTTCGCCTTATTGCCCAGCCCTACTAGAGATTGGTGTCGTTCGCTAGCTGCCATTTAAATTCTTCATGTATATGCGGCTTACAATCATATGCGGATTGATGATGCAAAACTCTGTACAACTCGTCGTTCAGTGTGACATTAATGACAGCTGAGAGCCCACAGTGTGGCATGGCTTATAGCTGGAAACATGTTCATACAGTCTGACATGCGACATTCGTAAATGGCTGTTATGGGTGATGTTTGAAAAAGTATGAGTTTTAGTCAGAGATTTAAATTTAAGTTTTAAGCATATGTAATCTGTAGTGCCCTTGTGTAACCCTTGAATTCCCTTTAAGTCTTTGGTTTGTTTACCTTCTGAAATTGTAACTGTTTTGGCACCCAAACTGTTTTAAGCCTTTAAGGTGTAGTTTACTCAAAACAATAAAAAAAAATCTGCCATCATTTACTCGCCCTTCACTTGTCACAAACCTGTTTGAGTTTTTTTTATTATGTTAAACACAAAAGAAGATATCTTGAAAAATACCTGGAAAACTATTATTTTAGTTGTTTGGATACCTGTAGCTATTGACTTTCGCAGTATTTGTTTTTCCTATTCATGATGTCAGTGCTTACATCTAACATTCTTATATATATATATATCTTATATTATTAGCCCCCCTGTTTATTTTTGTTTCACCAATTTCTGTTTAATGGAGAGAAGATTTTTTTAACACATTTCTAAACATAATAGTTTTAATAACTCATTTCTAATAACTGATTTATTTTATCTTTGCCATGATGACAGTAAATAATATTTTACTAGATATTTTTCAAGACACTTCTATACAGCTTAAAGTGACATTTAAATGCTTAACTAGGTTAATTAGGTTAACTAGGCAGGTTGGGGTAATTAGGCAAGTTATTGTATAATTATGGTTCTGTAGACTATCGAAAAAATAAAAGAAAAATAAATTCAAAGGGGGCTAATAATTCTGACTTCAAATATATATATATATATATATATAAATATATTATTTATTTATTTATTTAGTTATACAATTTTTTTTTATGTGTGTGCGTGTATGCGTGGGTGTGGACTTGATTCAAGTCTTGCTGTGTGAAATGTGTTCTGATTGAAAATTACCAGCAGCCAATGAGAGTGCAGCATCCACTAGTATGGGTATCTGCTGGCTAGCGGAAGGTTAAAAGAGCTTATTTTCAGGCTATTTGTACCCAAGAAATGGAGGAAAAACTAGGGTAAATTTGGCAGTAGCACCCATGTCTGCTTGATGTGTCGTATGAGCAAAACCACAACTGGGTTCAAAAAAGAAAAAAGTTGAGGAGAAATTGCTAATTCCCTTCAAATGCCAGGTGAGCAAAATAAGTAGATTTTCTACCCCACTAAAGGCTTCTTTCTCATTATGTAGGTAATAACAAAAGGTACAATACTTGACCTTGCATTGTTTCCATGTCACTTTTTGCATGTTTGGTTGTAAGACGCAGTTTGCAGACCAAGACAACGTTGTCTGTGATTTATTTATTTATTTATTTTTTGTATTTATTTTTTCCTATTTTAAAATCTTGCTTCTTGCAGTGTAAACAAAGCAGTGACGAAATGCTTCTCCAGTCATGCAGTTTTGCAAACATCTGTGACACGACTACATTGAAAATCATGCAGTCTGAACTCGGCATTAGGGTGTACTCACACTAGGCTCTCCGAACCATGCCAGAACGTGGTACGGTTGAGCTTTGGTGCAGTACACTTGTAGTACTTGTTCCTGAAAACGATACTGAAGACACAACATCACTTTTAAGGTACTGTTTCATATGTATTTATTAATCATTCTTCATTTTCAATGACTGCCATAGTTTATATAAGATGCTAACCCCTCACTGCACATCAGCTGCATGCCTTAGTGCAGTTCAAGACAACTGTGCCTAATGTGAGTACACCCTTACTGCTCACAGACATCTCTGCCTGTGGAAAATTTTATAATGTCTTTTTTTCTTAGGATGTATTGTATACCTCTATACAATCTTGCATACTTTGTGTATTAGTTAATTATTTGCTCTGACTTTTTTTCTTTTAAAACTTGTACCTCAACACCCACATCCACACTGCAGGCCGTTGCCACACACTTAAAGCTGACATATACAATAGTCTTTGCTTATAAATAGCCAGATCAGTATGACACACACAGTGATTATGAACATAATCCTTTTCTGATATTTTCCCACTGTGTGTGCATGTGTGCTTGAGCAGTATACATGTCTGAACACATTTTTGCTTAATCGCATTGGCACACATAGTTTGTATGACATTTCTTTGTGTGTGTGTGTGTGCGTTCAACACTCTGACAGGCCCTTGACTGATGCCACGTATGGATTGGAATAATCCAGCAACCTGGTTCTTCTCTTACACACGCACACACGTCTTCTGTTCTTCACACACAGACAGCTTCAGTTGGCCTATCTCTGTTTGTAATGGCGTCCCCTGCTCCACGATGACAATGGGATTAAACGGTGAGGTTTTTTATTTTTTAAACATATTTCTTCCTTTTTTCCTGGTTCTAAGGAAAGAGCGCTTCCTTATCAGCTCTTCCAGGATCCACCATCATCCCTCTCTCTTCTCCTCCGCTGCCAATTACACAGCGGATCATTTACTTCAAGGGTATAAATGTTCCAACACAAGTATTAGCGAGCAGAGCTGAGTCGCTGACAGATGTACCAACTTTAATTCTCTACTTGTGTGCGAGTGTGTGTGTTTTTTTAAACTTTAATTAATTTATGTATCATCCTTTTCGTCCCTCCCGCTCATTGGTGATAATCTGGAGGAAGTGTCGCTGCTGTCATTCTAGAATGTTGAGTTGGCTTGTGTGTTCAGGAAGGTAGTAAATAAGAGGTAAACACTAGCAATTGTGTGTGTGTTTGTGTTTGCTTAGATGTTGGTCTCTGCCAGGGCAGTGAGTGGTCTGATGTGATGTGATGTGATATTTCTAAATGAAATCCCAGGCTTTCTTAATTAAAGTTGCTTGGTACTACTTATTTTTGTTTCTTTGGGTTTATTATTTATTACTTGTTTAGTTCACGTTGTCTTTTTATTTTGATTCATTTTACTTGATTTTGTTTTGTTCTACTGGTCATTTATTTTGTTTGACATTATTTCTTATTTACTAATAATTTACAGCATGTTGTATATGTTTATTTATTTGAAAACCTAATATCTACAATATTCAGCAAGGACAACTAGATTTATTGAACATGTCAACAAAGAAGTTACAAATGGCTTCTCTTTCAAAAAAGTAACAATTAAAGCATTATTATATTTATATATTTATTTTATTAGGTGTATATATACTGCATTGGAAAAAAAGAAGTAAATACAAGCCCACTTTTTTAAACTGATTTATTTAAAAGTTCATTTACTGTTTAGTAGGTGTGGTTTGGAATAAAATTGTAAATTTGGTTTATTATATAAACTATTATATAACTACTATAAACTATTATAGACACTCACCGGCCACTTTTTTAGGTACACCTTACTAGTATAAGTACGGGTTATCCTACGGGTATAAGACATCAGTCTACAGTCATTTGATCACTGGATCAAGCTTTCCAACCTCAAACAGTCATTTACGTATTTATTTTTTATGTTTGTTTATTTCAGTTTTGCTGTAAAATTTTGGATTTAACACTGATTTAGTTTTCACTCTGCTGCAAGGATCTTTATCAGTCACTTATAAAAACGACAGTAAGCCTAAAGAGAGAATATGACGCTATAAATCAAAATTTTCTTCATTGTTACTGATTGTTCAGTGTCATTAAAAATAATTGAATTGCATTTGCTGAACAGTGATTTGTGAGAAGGCAAAAGTTTTGGAAAGTGTACCCCGTCAGCGTCTTCTACACATCTAGCGAGTGTGTTGAATTGAGAGCGTAAGTATCTGCTAATGGGCTAGCTCGCATTGTTTTTCACACATTATCATTAGCTTTGTTGTATCCCCTCTCTGTCTTTCTCTCTCTGTCAGGGTTTGTGACAACATTTCAAGTGTTGATCAAACAGAGCCCTGACACCTGATTAGCCTGCTGCGTGTGTGTTTGTTTTCCCCTGTGCTAATTAAATGTGCGCCTGACCTGTCAGCTCAGAGAGGGGAAGCAGAAACTACTTCTTGATGTCATGCCATACGTGCTTTTGTGACACTGTCCTGATGTCTCTTCAATGAATGGACTGTAGACTCCAGATTAGTTTGCACAGTTATTCATGTTGTTATATTCATTTATTTATTTTTTCCCCTACAGTATATCTTCTTAGGTTTACAATGTGAATGTGCCTTGCACTAATTTACAGAAAATTAGTTAACAATACTACAGTACACGGTGACATCTTTCTTTTCTTGCTTAACACGCGTTTGTTTTCTTCTAATTTGGAAAGTTAAAGTGTGTGTGTGTGTGTGTGTGTGTGTGTGTCTTCCTAAATGCTTTTTTAAAAAATGGGATACAGAAGTCATATTTGCTGCATGACCATTGGAAGCTCTTAAAACTTGTCATGTTCCACAAATGAAGTTCGTTCTATGTCAATGTCATTGCTGGTTTTACATTGACCCTATATTCACCTTATTCTTTGTGTATAAGCGGGCGCAGCCATCTCAATCTTTTTGGCTGGAGACTTCCAGTCTTATTCACTTCTATTCATTTTAAGATGTTAAAAACAGCTCGTTATGCTGCTTGATTTTGCAAACTGACATGTTCTTATTATATGATTCTGCTCTGTTTGTAGAGCAAGTAATTTGACAGTTTTCTGCGGTTTATTATTCCTAGTCATTTCTCCCATAGGGAGCTGAATTGAAAGTTCTAAAACAATCGCAAAAAAGGTTGTTGCTAGATCGGTTGCAGGCGGAAGTTAACAAAAATGACTTACATTTATTTATTAAATTTCCCAGTAACTGTATTATATTAACCCTCACCCCAACCCTAAACCCAACCAAACATAAAAACAGTAGTTGTACCAAGTATTATTTGTTATCTATTAAATAATAATAAATAAATAATAAATCTAATATTAGATATGTTTTTTTATGTCTACCTACCCTAACCCTAAACCCAACTGTCACAGTACTGTAAAAATATGAATTATTGTTATATGGTGTCATAAAAAATGCTGCTTCAGTATATTGATGTGCATATTGCACTTCCTGGGCTGTGTATCCTATCTAGACTTTATCCGCAAAAACGGGCGTACTTCTGTATTGACGAACAATACAAAATATACTAAATACAATATAATTGTGTATATATATATATATATATATTGTATACATTTTTCTTTCTAAATGAAAAGCACTTTAGAATAAAATATTTATTTATTTATTAGAATATTTATTGACCTCAAATACACAGAAAAAAATTATTCAAGATTTTTTGAGGTATGTGGTTGCAAACAGATTATATGGCCGTATTTAAACAAATAAATTAAATTTAGTAATGCTCAACTTGATTTTAATTTGTGTTTTGGGGCTGCACAATATATTGTTTCAACATCGCAATACCGCAATGTGATCATCCGCAATAGTCACAACGCAAAAATATACGCAATGCTGAGAATTATACTGTTTGTAACTTTGACAAATTAATAAAAATTGAAATTTTAATAAAATGAAGACGATTATTAGTTTACATTGATTATTTAATTGCTGTACACTTGAATACTGAAGGAATAAATTCCTCAGAAAACAATAAATTTGTGTTTATTTAATTAGTATCTTTTTTTTATTGAATTTATCTATGCTTGTAGACTGTTTCTTATATTTTATGCATATGCACTGCACTACAGAATTATCCTAATCCATCTAAAATGATTAATTCTTTACAAATAGTTGTTCAACTCTAGTAAAGTTGTCAGAATTAGCAGATTTTCTTTTGAGAAATTAATGACAAATTAATTTTGGTTCATTGACAATAGTGATCAGAAAATTTGTCATGTAACAATTAAAATGACCTCATGACAAGTCAAGTTAACAAAGACATCTCAAACAATGTCATTTTTGCATTTAAAATGACATACATTTGTCTTAAGCATGCATGTCATGTCATGATTATAAAGGTGTCATGTCAGCCTTATGAACACTCCTTTAAGTAAAGTATTACAGATACACTTTTAAAAACATCATTAAGCATTTGCCATTATGTAATGTCCACTCAATCCAAAATGGAGAAACCGAGCATGCACATGTATATATCCAATATTGACAGGTACAATACAAAACCGATCTTGTGCATATTTTGAATAGTTTAAATAATTGCTTGGCTTTAGAATATCAGAGTACCACTTGACACCACTGTACAGCAGTGTAATCTCTATGCTTGTGTTTGAGTGGCACATCCTTTGCACTCCACATAGGACTATAATTCACTCAAACTGCTCTTCACCCAGTTGACTCCACCGCCTGAGCTGGTTTGACCAGTGGTCATGTGGTGTCACGCGGGTCAGTAGGAGTAATTATTTTTAGCTGCTGAACACACACTGAAGATGAATAGTTTTTGAAGAGAGTGTAATGTGTGGATGACCCATGCTGACACATGGTTCATCCCGACTCTCCAGCTGTGATTTGTGTGTGTGAGTGTGTGTGTGTTAAGGAGTGGTGGCTGACAGTGCTCTTAGCTTCACCTCTATCTTCATCATGGAGCGCAGGAGGCTGTTGGAGAGAAAGGCTAAAGGGGATGTCATTGCGCTCATCATCATTTTCTCATCTCTCTGTAGCATTGTATAAGGCACTTACATCTGATCTCAAAGCAAGGCAGAAGCAGATACCGTGTCTTTATTTCAGATAAAACATGGCAAGTTTGTCCTAGCCCCTGTATATTTGGTTGAAGTCATCCAGTTTCAAGTGGACTGTAGTAAAGCTGTTCATAGGGTGCAATTTACAAAGTCAAAAGGTTGCAGACGCTTGCATTTTGAGGTCCTTTTAATGTTTATTTATGCCATTGTTCATTCGCAGCTTCACTTTTTATTTACTGAATCCAACAGGTTTTGCTAACCTTTGCCATTTACAATAACAGCCACCATTCAGGGGTGCATTTCCCAAGCAACGACATAACTTGTGGCTGAATTATCATAGTATCTATCAACAATGCATCGTTTGGGAAAAGAACGATGTAGTGACAAGTGTTTCCCAAAAGCTGCTTTGTCGCAGATCTATCGTTTGAACCACATTAGTTATAACGTAAAATGCTCATAATGAGGCTCTAAACAAGGTGGAAAACCAACTTCTTTAAAAAAAACCATAATTTTTTGTGCAAATTATTGTTTTATGCAGACATATTTATTATTATTATTAATTACTATGTTAGTTTTGGTAAAAACATGCACTCTTTTTCCACATTAATTGAAATCTATGTAACTGCACATACTGTATAGGGCCTGTGTTTCCTTTACAAATGTTATTGAGACTAGTCCATATTATATTCTAAAACATAAAACCACTTATTAGCACGTAATCTAATCTCATATATAAATTATTTAAATCATTAGGCTAATGGTTGAAATTTACAGTAGGCTATTTATTAAGAAAAGCAAAAAAAAAAATCCTACATAATAATAATAATAATAATAATAAACATTATTATTACTAATTTATTATTATTATTATTATTATTATTATTATTATTATTATTATTATTATTATTATTATTAATAAGTAGGAAATTGTTTATTTTTTAAGTCTACTTTTACAATTTGACACACTCAAACCACTGCAGAAATGTTCTAACCAACAGTCATATTTGCCTACAGTACAGATACTTAATAAATAACTTGCTATAAATTAAAACCATTAATAAATGCTATATATTTATGTTTTCATAAGCTTTGAAGACATACTGTAAATTCTGCTTTTGAATAACAGTTCACCTATAGCTTTCGTCATGAGCCATGGCTGCGTTCAAAATGGCATACATGTTTTTAATGAGCACTGCAAAGGGAACGCAGTTCTTAATCTGAAGATTGCTTAAACTGAACTGCAAAAATACCTTGAAAGCAAATTAGGAGAGATGACTAATGTTTTTTTTTTTAATCATTCTGTGTTTAAATGTTAGAATGTGCTAAACGAATAGGGCATGGGGGTTGGGGGGGTAACTGGGAATAGAACACAACCAGGAACTATGCTTCTAACTACAGCAGCTCTACAGGTGTGATTGCAAGCGTACAAGTTTGCGATGCAGTTCGTGAATGTTCGTTGGAACGATGAATTTGGGAAACAACAATTCAACGTACTATGTTTGTAATGAGGCAACTTATGACCTTAGTTATTTAACGATGGTTTTTGGAAACACACCCCAGATTGGTGTTTGCACTTATCGCTGACCCAGAGGAAGCGAAGCGAAATTTTCCATTTATCACATAATCGCTGGTATAAAAGTTTATAGCTTTTTAAAAAATAAAGTAAACACTATAGCAACAATCATAATAGATGAAATAACCTTGTGGAACTTGACCTAAAATATACATTGAATAACTTTTTTTTAATATACATAGTGATTAAATAGAACTTAAATCAGTAAGACCGACAAGGCTATTTTAATCAGTTATGGATTTGAATGGATTCATAATGAAAAATGCTTGGTTTCACACAATTCCTTCATGTTGTCCCAACACAAATCGATTAACTTAACTTAATCATTTTTACAAGTGGGTTGAACCTAAAACAATTTAGTTGTCCCAAAAAACTTAAGAATTGTGTTGTTTCAACTCATTTTTAATAAGTAGTTTGAACAAACAGCAAAAGCCATTTTTGACTCTACTGTATATGCAAGACTGCAAATTCACTACGATTTTCATATAAACCTTTTAAAGCTAAAATAACATTTTAAAAAATCTGAAGGGTAGCTTTACCCTTTTACCCTAATTTTGAAAATTATAATAATAATCTAATTATTAATGGTAAACTGTAGTATTTCTAGTTCATTCAAATCTATAAGCACAACATTCTGTTCAGTAAAAAAGCAGTGTGAATGCAGATTAACATTTCATATGCATTGTTTATCTCTTGACTGAACATTTAGAGTTCAATCACCATAACAATTAAAATAGTTCAATAAAACATAATTAAAGCTGACATTACCACATCTGTGTATTTTGATAGCAGTGTTAGGAGATGAAAGTGAAATGGGGAAAATGGGCCTCCCTCTGCACCCATTCCTGCTGTGATTCTCCATCTAAAGGCAGAGGATTTGTCACTAGGTGGCAGCTGGACATCATGAATGTATCTGTTTTTGCCTCCCCCTCTCTCAGCAGATGTTAAAGTGTAGTGTTTATAGGGTGAGGTGCTCAATGATGGTTTCTCTTGCCTCTGCGATGCTGTAAAGAGCCCAGGAGCATGACCCGCCCCGCTCCGCCCTGTTAACCCTTCTGATTGGCTCTAATTCTTAGTGGCACAGTACACTGGGCACATGACAGTAACAGTGTTCCAGTTCGCTGATGAACGAATCACTTCAAAACACACACAAACACACACACACACACACATACACACACAGAGAGAGAGAGATCGTGTTAGTGTCACTTCTGTTTCACTGGTCTCATATGAACTTAAGTGCTTAAGCAGACTGTTCAATATGCCACCAGCAATTACATTTTCAAATGGGTGGGTTTGCAAACATCATCTGTGTTAATCTGTCTGTCACTGCCCGAGTTGCTGCCGGAGGGAGGAAAGAGGATTAAGTTATTCAGTCCCTGGTAGAATATTCTCTTTGTTCACCCTGACTGAAGCAGAAGTAAATAAAGCAACACGGTTTCTTCCTGACGAGTCAAATAAGGCAGATTCTTCCTGCCATGTCTTTTGGATTTGGCTAATGCCGTTCAGACAAGCCATCCTCCCAGAATCCGTTTGGGAATCGTATAAACGGGAGAGGACGTCATGGGATGTAGAGAGTAGAGAGCAGACTGGGCTGTGGATTATTGATTTGTTTCTAAGTGGTTTGTGAACTTGTATGGGTTGGGTATTGATGCATATTTACTGGTTAAAATCGAATCCAGACCCTTTGAGTTTGACTATGTTTCAGTGAACATTTTGCTGATAAATAACAAAAATGCTGGTAATGCTAATAATGATAACATCATCCATCCATCCATCCATCCATCCATCCATCCATCCATCCATCCATCCATCCATCCATCCATCCATCCATCCATCCATCCATCCATCCATCCATCCAATAAAACAATGGATACACTATATAAGCAACAACAAACATCTTTAAATTATACCTCCATTACATTTCGATTACATTTCCACTATATGTTACATCATCATTGATCATGATTTTCAGAAGACTAAAATGTAATTGTAGGGAACATGTAAACTTCTTATGAACATTTCACAAATTTTGACGCGTATTATTAGTGCTTTCACATGAGCACAACATGAGAGTCCATCCAATTCTGTGTATCTTCGTTTATTTTTTACATCAGACATCCACACCTGTCAATTTCGTCACAATCCGTTCATATACAACTTGTTTGTTCCAGTTTGATGAATTCTAACTTCAAAATAAATAGACTAAGCTGAAGGAAAATGAAAGAATTATCTAATTGTTAATTGTAAACTGTAATATTTCTAATTTATGATTCATTAAAATCAAAAAGTACAAAATATGTCCTCATAACTTGTTCACAAATTACAGCTCTTATTCAGTGAAAATGCAGACCATTTAGAATTTATTCACCATAACAATTAAAATGGTTAAATAAAACACAATTAAAGCTGACATTACCACAGCTGTGTATTTTGATAGCTTGTGCTTGTGCTTGTGCTCTCCAACACCTGCACATCACACTCACGTGTGAATACTAAAACAGAATACTGTACCACAAGTGCAGTGGAAAGCTAAAAGTATATGACATACAAATCAACAAGAATAACATTATATAACACAAAAAATTGTGATATTAATTACCAATAACAATATGAACAATAAACTATAAAATATGGCTATACAGTAATTAAGTGTAACAGTAGTTTATAGATCAAAAAATATTATCAGGCATGTTTAGATCAAGAATCATTTGATGGCTTTAAGTATGGTAAGCTTGTTTGGGCTGAGGTAGTTTGGGTTACTTACAAACAAACCTAAACCCAATGGTTATTTGTACATATTACACAACTCTTTGCAATACTTGATTTGATTAGACAATCAAGACATTCGATGGTAGTTATTCCCAGATAACAACCACTGAGACTAATAACAAAGGCTCATGTAGTTAATGGGCCAGACGGAATCTGCTGACGTTTTTTGCTATTTCTGCTGAGAATTTTGGTAAAAATCTGTGGATTTCTGCGGAATTATTTTGGGAGTATCATAACTAAAACCTTAATATGTGAAATAAAAAATAATATCTTTTTAACTTTAATGTTTAAAATGCAAATCCAATTAGATTCCCTTTATTTGGTAAACAAAGAGAGTCTCTCATATAATATCTCTACTAAAAGACTTTACTGCACTCTACTAAAATATATTACTGTACAAACTGCATTGTACATAAATCAGATGAACATTTTCATATTAGTCAATAATATTACTTTAATTAATTAAAAAAACTGAATAAATATAGATTTACACACATTTACTCAAGTAAATAAACAGAATTAATGATGGGCTAAAAATCTGTGGAAATCTGCGGAATTCTGCGCGCGCAGATTCCATGTGAGCCTAGTGATTAATCTGTCAGTCCACTGTTTTTAACTGTTTGGTGCCTTCTTGTGACTGAAAAATAGCACAAGAAGGCCACATCCAGACATGCTTTCTTTCTCCAAGCGTTACATTTAATTACAGTGTTAGTAAATTTATTACAGCTCAGATCAATGTTTTCTGTCTATTTGTTTACTTTTGTGGCAAGTAGGTGTGTGATAAGCCTAGCTGGTTGTTTTTGCCGAATAAAGCCTTTTCAGTCTTATGCTGCTGATAAGCCTGTCGGGGTTTATTCCACAAGAAGCTACATGTATATAATCCTATCACATTGATTTTTCTTTATTTAATCCCACATAACTGTTTGATTTTATTTTATTTTTTCTTACATGGTTTTAACATGGTTTACATGGAAATATCCTGCACAAAACCTGTTTACACAGTTCACCCATTATTTGCATGTTTTCTCATCAAATAGGCTAATTTTACAGCTCCCCAAACTCACTGAATTGGATTAGACCATTAGCATCTAGCTCAAAAAATTCTTAGTACTGATAGTTTTTCTATTTAAATATTGACTCTTCTGTAGTTGCATTGTGTATTAAAACAAATTTATTTCCTAGGTTGATATGGATAGGAACTACACTCTCATTCCGGTGTAATAATTAGGGCATTTTGCTGCTGTATAATGGTTACTGCAGAGGTAATGATATTACACCGATTCTAACTGACGGTGCAAGTGTAGGGATTATTGCTGCAGACTATTTTCAGGCGCTGCATAATATCATTGTCTGCTGCAGTCAAAGTTCCTTGATTATTTATTCATTTTCCTTCAGCTTCGTTCCTTTGTTTATCAAACCAGCAAATTTCTTGCTGTGAGGTGACAGTGCTAACCACTGAGCCACTGTGTTGCCCCTGTTTCTTTAAAAGGTTTTTTGGAGAACCATAAAAGGTTCTGCTGTGGCATCACTGTAAAGATCCCTTTTTTGTTTTTTCCTGTATACTTCTTTATTTTCATGAGTGTGTGCGTTTTCAGAAAAAGTTGCTTGAATCATGAAAGTAGATATCTCACTTTCATGTAATATTCTTTCAATGCATATAAAATCAGGCTTGTGGATTTAATTTGATGCAGACACCAATGGGGCATCTTGTATACGTTTATACATAGACAAGTGTATCTTATCAAGTCAGGCTCTTGTTTGTTCTGTATCCATCCTTTGATGGAGTCACAAAGTTAGTCAGACTAACATCCAAATCAGTATCTGAAACAGACTATTGATTAGGGGGTGGGGTTTTCTATTTGAGCATCATTCATTCTAAGTAATCAAATGGTAAGAGGGACATGGTTAAGAATATTGTGGCTAAAGCGGTCAAACTAATGTCAGCAGAGAAGCACAAATGGTCAGACTTCTGATATTTTTTAGCAGATTATCTTGACTGAATTAAGACTGTCACAACTGGTTTGGTTGGTTTAAGACTTGTGGAGCTGTACTCACTGGATTTGCGCTCCAGTGTTTGGCTTTTACTTTTACATTACACTGAACTAAACTGAGCTTAATCTGTGAAAACTGGACTGAAGCAGTTTCAATATTCTAGAACTTAATCTAAGTTAAGTTGCTTTACTTAATCTACATCATAAAAGCTCTACAGAAATAAAGATGAATTGAATTGTTCACCTAAAAAATAACAACGTGCTCTAGCAAAATAAACATTGTAAACTGTGATTTCACACATACTTTAAGAACTATAGTGAATTAATCTCAACACAGTCACGATCTCTCTGTGCCACAGAATACCAAAGCGATACCCACAGCTTTATTCGCAGTGCCAGGGAACAGCTGACAGCAATGGTAAAATGATCTGATTTATAGTTTGAACTACCAAGAACAGAGTAATCAGTGTGTCATGCTGGGATTTTCAGATGTGAGTGTACAGCACGGTCCCTCACTCAGGAACACATTCTTTAGCTCAGGCTGACAGGAACGCTTTTAAAACATCATACACCAGTGTGCCTAAATGTTATCGAGTTGTTTATTGTAGGAAGATCCCAGCTCCTGTTCTCTTCAGCTCGAAGCGCTCATGCTCCATCACTCAGCCGGGCCAAACGAGCGTGACGCTCCCGCTAGCTGAAATTTAACGCCTCAGCCGCTTATTGATCCTTCCTGCCGAGGAAAGAGAGAGAGGGACGCCAGGTTTAGGCCGGACACTGTCCTTGACTCCATGTCCGCTGGAGCGCCCTGGAGGACGCCCCATTTCCACTGGCCTCCTCCCTGGGGCTCGCTGCACTTTACAGCAGGATATTGATTTTGTTGGAGGAATGCTGGAGGGGGAGTGAAAGAGAAGAGGAGGAAGAGGAAAAGAAAAAGAAAGACAAACAGGTGAAGGGAAGAGGAGAGGGAGAGGTCGAGATACAGAAGTGAGGGTTGACGCTTAACTAAAGTACTTGACTGACTGTTCTTTGAAATAATAATGTATATATTTTTAGGCAGTTTACAGAACCATAAATCTGAATTAAATATTCATTAGTTAATTCATTCATTTTCTTTTCGGCTTAGTCCCTTTATTAATCTGGGGTCGCCCCAACGGTATGAACCGCCAACTTATCCAGCATCTGTTCAACGCAACGGATGCCCTTCCAGCCGTAACCCAACACTGGGAAACACCCATACACAGTCATTCACACACATACACTACGACCAATTTAGTTTATTCAATTCACCTATAGCGAAACCAGAGCATCCGAAGGAAACCCATGCAAACACAGGGAGAACATGCAAACTCCACACAGAAATACCAACTGACCCAGCCGGGGGTCGAACCAGCGACCTTGTTGCGAGGCGATCGTACTACCCACTGTGCCACCATGAGGCCTAAATTATATATATAAAATTACATTTACAAGATTTAAATATGGAGAATTTTATTTTTTGAGACTGTGTATGCATGATAAATATTCCAAAGTATTGTGCCAGTTAATTTGTTTGTTTTTAATTTTTTTTTCAAATTATATTTATTGGGTTTTGATTGAACTACAGAAACAAAATACATAAAAACAACAACAAGAAAAATAAAATAAAAAGACAAAGTGTTAAAAAGGTAAAAATAAATATGTAAATACATTACACAAATTCAAACACTAACAGTACATAATTTAAAAATAAATTAATAATAACAGTGTTCAGTACATTATTGTACCTTGCATTTCACAGCTTTCCAGTCTGTGCTGGTTAAACAAACTTGTTAATTGTTACTGAAATGTAGGACATCTGAACAATACAATAAGACAAAAACAAGGGGTTGAAAGCTTAAACATCAAAAATGGTCCACCTGGTTAGGAGAGTGTTAAAAGGGGGTCCATATTTTATTTTATAAAATCTTGTAATATAACAGCATGTCAGCTTCTCCAAAGCAAAATTGCTAGTCATTTCTTTAATCCACTGGCCACAGGATGGCCTTTTTCCAATTAAAAGCAGTAACATGCTTTGCTTGGAGTAAACTAAAATCTAATAGTTTGCATTTGCTTGTGTTCATATCCAGGTTTACAGGGTATATATGAATTAAACATAATTTGTGGAGCAAATGTATATTTTCTCAAGTTATTATGTTTTAAATAAGTTACTAATAGCTAAATGTTACAATTCCCTGTTATTGGCATTTTTCTCAATTGGCATTTATTGGCATTTTCCATGTCTAGAATTGAATTATAGTTTAATTTAATTTTTTTGCTTCCTTTTATTGTGTACACTACCTCTTTATTCAAATCTTTTTGGAAAATATATTTTATGATCATAAAAGCATATATTAATTCAATCAGTTAATTAATGAATGAAATTAATGAAAGTATTTTTTATTAAAATAAAAGATTTATTGCAATTTTGTTTATATTTTTATCTTTTATTGATGTTAAGCTGTCATTACTATCAGTATAATCCCAATACTGATGTTTGCAAGCTAACAGTGACAAGTCTAACCCAGAGCTTGTGTGTTTTTCAGCTTTTTGTGTGTGTGTGTGTGTGTGTGTGTGTGCGTGTGTGTGTGTGCGTGTGTGTGTGTGCGTGTGTGTGTGTGCGTGTGTGTGCGCGTGTGTGTGCGCGTGTGTGTGTGTGTGTGTGTGTCCATCAGTGTGTCTGACCTTTCACCTCTCTTCTCTCCTCTTTCTCTTGTCCTGGCAGCTTTGTGACGGTTTGCTCACAGAAACACATCTTTTTCTACTTTTAGATGAGGATGAGTGTGAAATAGATGTCGACACACACACTCACACCCTGAAAAGCACTTAAGCTCAGGACTGTGTGTTGTGCGTCAGACAGGCAGCGGAGCAACTCTCCCGTGTGCATTTTTAAATACTTTCAAGTGATTGATTTGAGAACCTGGGCTTCAGTCGCAGGCTTACACCTGCTAAAGACCTTACCAGAGAGAGTGAATGAGAGTAACTGGAAAAGACATGCAGAGAGTGTCGTGTGACATTAAAGCTTCTGACGTCTAAAAGTGTGAGTTGCACTAGTCTGTGTTTTAAGCAGGTGTAATATATGTAGTGTTTAATGCTAATAGATGGTCCATGTCTTAGTTGGCACAATTGTAGTTGTAAGCTCTGTGGGTTAGTTTCTGACATTGCTGTATATTTCGAACAAAATGTGTTATAGTAATACAAAGTCTCCTTCTCTTTGGAGGTATCTTGTCCTAAAGATATAGTTGAAGCATCCAGCCAAAGGCACACTTCAGTTTACTTCACTATATTGCTGATAAATCCTGATCTAACTACATATGGTTGGAAAGTTCTAAAACCCCTACATCTTTTTTTTTTTTGTGATGTAGGAAAAATAATTGATTAAAAACCCATTTACTATTGCCATACAACCTTTGGGATTATTTTCATTTTTGACCATTTCCTCAATATTGCATTGTATTTTAAACAAAAAGCAATTATAACAAACTATTGTATTTGAAAGTTTCAAATTTCTAGTTGAACCTATTTCATGACTTTACTACAAGGATACTTATCAGAATCATAAAGCATTACTTTCAAATCAAACTTCCCAATCTACTTTAAAATTTAATTGGGAAATATTGGGATAAGTATGAACAAAATATGGTTTGTATCACTCAAACGTATTTTGTAAAGTTATTTTATGTAATATGATACATTTGTTTAAATAATATTATTTTATAATAAATAATAATATATACTATAACATATAATAATAATAATAATAATAATAATAATAATAATAATAATAATATAAAATGTATTGTATTGTTTTTATAAACCTAAATGTTCATCACTTTTGTTTTATTTAAAGATTAGAACACTTTAAAACCCAAAAAGTTAAGGTAACTCAAACCATTTAAGGAAACCGATTGCAACAAACCATTTGAGTTAAAAAGCTAATCTATATGAGTACTGTGAACTTAATCCATTTGAGTTGAAGTAATGAGGTATTTAATCAACTCATTACCTTCAACACTGAATTCAAAACTCTTTTGAGCAGATTTAACTTTCAGTAAATCGAGTTAACTGCACTCATTTCATTTGATAAAGTTGACTGTTGGATTTTACCGTGAAGTATATTGTGAGGCTTGTGACACCACAGTCTTTGATCATTTAAAAAGAGAGAAGTAGAAATCGAAATGCAACAGATTTGCTTCAACTTCAATATTTCAAATCTTTAAATTTTTAAAAACGTTTCATATTGAATAATTAGTAAAAGCAAATATTTCTGGTATGCATAATTTTTTAATACTCCTTTTGTAGTCTAATGTAAAAATAATATATGGTGTTAAAAACACCTTTTTTTTCAGGCATTTAACCAAAAAACACCACCAAAAACCCACTGATTTGAAATGGTAAGTAAAAAAACAAACAAACAAACAAACAAACAAACAAAAAAAGAAAAGTCAGAATTTGAAAGAATATAAAAAGTCCGCTGATTTTGGCAGAGTGGAACTGAAAGTAAAAGAAACACAAAGTAAACTTCTTTCCAGTGCTGCGTCTCAATTCGCATACTATCTATCCTAAATAGTATTTGAAAATAGAATTAGTATGTCCCAAATTGTAGTACTGTATGTTGAAAAAGAGTATGCCAAAGGTTCCCGGATGGTTTACTATTTCCGGTAAAAATTTGAAGTGTAGAACCGTCCACACTCTAATCGCTGATATTGCCCAGAATACATTGCACTTTGGATGTGACATTCGATTAGAACTACAAACAAATAAACAACTTTTTCAAATAAACTACAAACATAGTAGACACACGAGACAAACCGTCAAATAGAGAAGCTTCAATGAAGATGTTTGTATGACTGTCTCTTTGGGAAGGAAATGGAGTCCATTACAGTAATCCACTCTGCTGGTGATAAAAGCATGAACAAGTTTCTCTAAGTCCTCACTGGAAACAAAGCATCTAATTCTTGCAATGTTTTTGAGTTGATAATAATTGTTAATTAATATCTAGCCAACTGGAAACAATTTAAATTGTGTTTTTTGTGTACTATTTCATCTGCAACAACAACACTGACCTTTATATAAAGATGTGTTTGGACATTAACGCCTGAATGCATAATTATACAAAGACCTGAGAAGATTTCTCTGCATGAAAGACTCGTGAATAGGAGATTATCCTGCTGCTGCTTCTCCAATAAGGTAGGAAATTAAATATGACAGAAATGTGGATGATTGACAGGATTCATAACTAAGCAACATAAGGATCTGTTAACGAGGAAGTAGTATATCCCAAAGCTTGCATACTCTTCTGTTACACAATTAAAAGTGTATAGTTTTCCTTCACAAAAAGTGCATACTTTTAGGGCGTAGTACAAGTATGCAAATTGGGACGCAACACAGATTTTAGGGCCCATTTCTGCAGCACTCTTTGAGAAGTCTGCCATGTTGTTTTTCCACATTAAATCCAATACAGATCTAAGAGGACTTATGGTTCCACTGTCATTTCATTCACCTCTTAGTCTACTCAACAAGATCTGAAGAGTGGTCAGCAATGTAGTGGCTGTTTCCATAGGGCCATCCTGTTTGAGGTGATCTGAGCGTGAGTCTGCCACATGGATCATCAGGCTGTCAGCTCGACCTCCTCTGCGGTGTTCACATCTTCCTAACATGATGGAAACTCTTTCCTGTTCCTTGGAGATGCTGACACTCTGACTACATTTCCACTTTAGCACGGCAGTGAGTGTGTTTGAGCCGGGTCCACAGGCGTGTGTCATGGCACCTATGTGGTGTGTGTTCACGGGCAGCTTCGATGCAGTCACACACAAGCCTTCAGCATGAGGTAAACGCCTCTGTTTGCTCAGGTGTGTCCATTTTCTCATTCTCCTGCTCTTCCTCCTGCACCGCCATCACCCACAAAACAAATTCCGCAACTCCCTGACAAATAGGAGATGTGGAGGAAGTGTGTTTGATGTGCTTGTCCGACCGCCATGTTTGCGTTTGATGTTGTACAGGTGAGCTGTCCGAGTGTTTGATTCAGCAGGAGAAGAAGAGCTCAGTAACTGATGACACACAAGCTCCAACCGTGTACTCGCCAAACACAGGGCTCTATTACACACATGCATTTTAATATTACGTGCACACTGTGAAACTTTCAGATGTGTTGGCAAATACACTCCTATGAGGTTAAACTGCAAGGTTTTTTTCTGAGCATCAGGAGCACTTTCTTGGCACTTATTTCACGATAGGAGGAATTGATAGTTTTTAACATATTTATTTATTTTTTTTAAAGTACTTTTTTTTCAGTTTTGCATTCTTTGGGGGTGCCCAAACTTTTTCGCATGAAGGGCCGAACATCAAATATTATTATGGCCGTAGGCTGAAAGTAAATATACCTATTTTACATTAAAGTTGCCATGCGTAATTTCCTAATTTATTTAATAACATTTCAAAATAAATAGGAAATGTTACTTTAAATTGTATTATTTAGTGCAGTATAACTTTTAAAATGATAACTTATAACAATAAAAAAACGACATTCACATTTATAACACAGTGGGGTTCAATGCTAAATACACTCGTCAAACAGAATATGCCTTGATTTGCTTACCATGCATTGTCGGGTGACGGTATGTACGTTTAAACAAACAAAATCTGACTAATTTCCACCATTTAATTGAAACATTTAATTTCAGTTAGCTTTTAACAATAAAACAAACAAACAAAGGATTACATTAAATTTGAATGGATAATCTCGAAACCATCCCCATCATTCTCTGCACGGGCCAACTTTGGCCTGCGGGTCCTAGTTTGGGCATGTCTGTTTTAAGGGATAGTTCACCCACAAATTTAAATTCTGTTTACTTACCCTTGACTTGTTCCAAGCTAGTTTGACTTTCTTTCTTCTTTTGAACACAGAAGAAGATATTTTGGAGAAAGCTGGAAACGTAACTATTTACTTCCATCGTATTTCTTAAATGAATACAGGTTTTCAGTTTTTTTTTAATTATTATCTCTTATCTTTTGTTCAACAAAACAAAAAAGCAGGTTTGGAACAAGCCAAACATGACTATAGTTCTTGAAACATTTCTGTTTATTATCATTTTTTGTAAAAACCTATATTTGTAATAATATTCAGTATACTGGCAGGACAATTAAAGAGGGTCCCATGCTTATTTTGTCTAGTCTCATATATAAATCTTGAGAACCTATAGTATATTTTTTAACACTTAAGAGAAATATTCTTTGTGGTTCTCTGCAGAAAAAGCTGAGTGTCTGGAAGCATGTCATACACCGATCTAAACGGTAAAAAATGCTGGGTTGCACACGATCGATTTGTGTTGAAACAATATGAAAACATTGTTAATTTATTAGATTTATACAAATTCAAGTAGATTGAAAAAAAAAAACTGCGGTGACATGGTGGCACAGTGGGTATCACAGCAAGTAAGTCACTGGTTCGAGCCCCAGCTGGGTCAGTTGGCATTTCTGTGTGGAGTTTGCATGTTCTCCCCATGTTCGAGTGTCTATGGATGTTTCCCACTACTGGGTTGCAGCATTGAAGGGCATCCACTGTGTAAAACATATGATGAATAAGTTGGCGGTTCATTCTGCTAACATAAACATAAATCAATTAAGTTGTACCCCCCCCCCCCCCAAAACAAAAAAAGAATTGCTTTGTTTCAGCTCATTTTATATAAGTAGTTCGAACAAACAGAATGTCAAAAGTGTGTAAATGTGTTGCAGCTTCCCTCTTGTCGATCAACTACAAACTGTGATATACAAACAAAATCATACTACTTTAGCGCCGTTTTCCATCATGTGCTGCAGTGACTTCCTTACCCTGAGTGAAGCACATCGATGGGCGTGTTCTCACTGGTCTGTTAACATACACTTTAAACCATGAGAAGTCACCATGCACTCAAAAAAATGCTGGGTTTACAGTTGCACAAAAACAATTTCAATTTCTGAAACCAAATTTTTTCAGTTTTGTTTTTTAAAGAAACACCGTTGTGTGTGAATATTTTTTAGCACTTGATTTGGGATGATTTGCAGTACAATTCACCTCTTACAATAACACTGAATGCGAAATTGCATGATATCTCCCATTTAAGGGTGGCTGTGCTCTTATTATTCAGCAACAGATATACAAGAAAACACATCAAGTTTGTACAACAGAATACATACAATGTGACAAATTTTAATGTTTTGTTCTGCTTAGAACTATCGGACAGACTGTATGCACGTCTTTGATGTAAGCAGAGGACTGTTAGCTTGGTTTGAGCGATTGTTTGTTTGTGTCAACGCACAGCCAATTTCATTAATCTGTGCATTTTAGGTTAGAGAGAAAAGAGTCTCACTTAGGCTCATCTGTGTAGTCGAATGGGTCTGTCTCTTTTTTTCTTTGGAATTTGTGAGCGCCTTGATGTATTTGACATCTGCGCGACAGGCCACTGCTCCTCAAGACTAGCCCTGAAACTGTGCTGTCCAGACCAGCTGTGTGTGTATGTGTGTGTGTGTGCGTAGGGTTGTGTTTGCACATCAGAGCAGCCAAGCATTGCCACTGGCAGAAAAAAAAACGCACACAAACACACAAATCCACTGTCCTTTTTTAATACCCATCGCTTCTGTCACGAGATAAGTTTTGACACCAACAATGAGTGCGTGTCAAGTTGTCAATTTTATCTCTCCCTCTCTTCCTTTTACGCGTCCACTTTGTCTCATTCTAGCCCTGTTCCTCTGCCTTATTCTTCCCTTCCCGCCATCTCTCCCAGGCCTTTAAGTCAAGCCTGTCCATGAATAGTGCATGTTATTTTGTTTTGTAGATTTTTATTTGACAGTCTGTGTGTCCTTTTTTTTTATTCTTTTGGTTTATCGAAAACATCCAGACGAATCACATCTAGCACCGAACACTCCTAAGTGTATTTTTTTTCTCTTCTTCTCTAGAGTCTCCTTATGCCGTTATTGCAAAACCTTGCAGTAACTTTACCAGTTATACAACCCTATTTCCACTCACGAACACATCCGCACACTCTCGCACGTGCAGCCGTGTCCTTTCTCAAATCAGGACGTAACCTTTTTAATGCTGTTACTTTAATGTTATTAACAGGACATTTTATTTTACTCTAAAAGTCAAGACCCATTTGGGCGAAGGCTGACTCACAAAAAGCCTTTCCCATGTGAAACCACTGCCATTATTAACATGGCTGAAATGTGAAACTCGGCCTCCGTAAATGTCAGGGAATAGAGGGCATATATATGGCCCTCTTTCTGCGTTAACGTCTCTGCCGTGCGTCTACGTTCTTAAGGGAACAGCGTGGGCATTCTGCAGGCCTGCTTGACGGGGGTCCCGGGCGTGGAGGCTGGATCAGGGTCACTGATGTAACACTCTCGGCCGTCCCACCTGAGCAGGGCAAGAAAAAGCTGTTTCTCTTGCACCTGTGGTGAAGATATAGAGGACGTGTGTGTATGCCGGAGTGGGTGCACTTGTGAAATTTATTTGGGTATCAGAGTTTTACGTCGGTTGCTGTTGGATTTACAGGTCAGAATGGAATGCAGGCCAATGAAACGCTCTTTGATGAGCAGAGCAGGTTGAGTTTTAACAGACGAGCACCACATAGAAGGCCTTAGTTTATGTGGCTTTGTGAAGCCTCCGCTAGAGCTGTAAAAACCAGAGCTGCCCATGAACAGGAGCACTATGGGACGGCAGCTGAGCATTCTGGGAAAATGCCTGTGACTAGGGGCATGCACTTTTAAAAGTGCATGAACTTTTCATAGTTGTGATATAAATGCAGCTATTATCGGATTTCTGCTGCTTTATGACTATTTTTGCCTGTTATATATGTATTTTGATGACACGGTGGCTCAGTGGCTAGCAGTCACCTCACAGCAAGAAGGTTGCTGGTTTGAGTCCCGACTGTTCTAGTTGGCATTTCTGTGTGGAGTTTGCATGTTTTCCCCGTGTTGGCGTGTGTTTCCTCCGGGTGCTTTCGGTTTCCCCCACAGTCCAAATACATGTGCTATAGGAGAATTGAGTAAACTAAACTGGCCGTAGTGTATGTGTGTGAATGTGCTTGTGTATGAATGTTTCTCAGTACTAGGTTGCAGCTGGAAGGGCATTAGCTGTATAAAACATATGCTAGATAAGTTGGTGGTTCATTCCATTGTGGCGACCCCTGATGATTAAAGGGACTAAGCCAAAAAAATGAGTGAATGAATGAATAAATAGTTGTATTTTGTGGTAACCATCTGAGAATGGCCATCTGAGAACCATGTCTGGGAATGGCTGTAAGCTGTGACTCTGTTCATAATATAGTAGAGTATTTAATAACTGTCACTATCCTGTATTTGGGATTTTTTTTGTTTTCAGTAAATTTTATTATTATGGTGGCTTGAAAAGCCAGCATACTGTTATCTATCTTAAACTTATTATTATTATGGTGGCTTGAAAAGCCAGCATACTGTTATCTATCTTAAACTTATTAGGCTGGCTTGTGCAGCAAGCCAGACTACTGTTATCCTATTTAAACTTATTATTATTTTTTTTTTTTTTTTTATTATTCTTCTTCTGAGACTAAATTTCTAACTCTATCTCCTCCTAGAGCTTTCAAGCTATGACCACCAAACTCGCACCAGACCTCCGAACTATTCGGACTCGGATTGCTATATCTCCTCAGACTGATCCGACTTTCGGTTTTCCGAAAAACGTCCCGGGACCACCGAAAAAATCCCATAGGCTTAACATGGGGGCAAACTTTGTGACCTCATAACTCTGCGTCAGAATTTCACACAGACTTCTAACTGGGCTCATTTAACTCAGACTACCTAACTGCCAATAACTGATGAACTTTAAACTTTCTAGCCACGCCCTAGCAACCACTTTTGGACCCTAGAAACTGTCCCATAGACTTCCATTGCAAATGATGCTCATTGACTTTACATTGGATCAAACTTTGCGAGCTCATAACTCTGCATCAGACTGTCATAAAGACTAATGGCTGAGCTCATTTAACTCAGTCTAGCCAGCAGCCAATCACTGATGGCCTTTTAACTTTCTAGCCACACCCTAACAACCAGATACTGCACCCTAGCAACTGTCCCATAGACTGCCATTATAGAGGCCCAGATTGATATCGTCCTGCTGCAGTGTTATAGAGACATGGGGGTTGTTTTTAACTGTTCATACTGGCAAGAAGCTTTGATACATCATCAGTCTAAGCTGTCAATCAACTCCATAGCAACAAAACAGACTAACCTAGCAACGATATAACAGCAGCTATATCTCAGTATCAGAACATCGTAGAGAAGCGGGGGTTGGCTTATTTGACTCATGCTAGCACACCATAAATCCTGTATGGTTCACATGCTGGCAATGACTAGCAACATGCTAATTCATGCTGGAATCATGCTAGTAACATGCTAATTCATGCTAGAATCATGCTAGCTACATGCTAATTCATGCTAGAATTATGCTAGTAACATGCTAATTCATGCTAGAATCATGCTAGTAACATGCTAATTCATGCTAAAATCAGGCTAGTAACATGCTAATTCATGCTAGAACGATGCTAATTCATGCTAGAATCTTGCTAGTAACATGCTAATTCATGCTAGATTCATGCTAGTAACATGCTAATTCATGCTAGAATCATGCTTGTAACATGCTAATTCATGCTAGAATCATGCTAGTAACATGCTAATTCATGCTAGAATCTTGCTAGTAACATGCTAATTCATGCTAGAACGATGCTAATTCATGCTAGAATCATGCTATTAACATGCTAATTCATGCTAGAATCATGCTAATTCATGCTAGTAACATGCTAATTCATGCTAGAACGATGCTAATTCATGCTAGAATCATGCTAGTAACATGCTAATTCATGCTAGAATCATGCTAGTAACATGCTAATTCATGCTAGAATCTTGCTAGTAACATGCTAACTTGTGCTAGAATCTTGCTAGTAACATGCTAATTTATGCTAGAATCATGCTAGTAACATGCTAATTCATGCTAGAATCATGCTAGTAACATGCTAATTCATGCTAGAATCATGCTAGTAACATGCTAATTCATGCTAGAATCATGCTAGTAACATGCTAATTTGTGCTAGAATCATGCTAGTAACATGCTAATTCATGCTAGAATTATGCTAGTAACATGCTAATTCATGCTAGAATGATGCTAATAACATGCTAATTCATGCTAGAATCATGCTAATTCATGTTAGAAACATGTTAGTAACGTGCTAGTTCATGCTAGAATCATGCTAGTAACATGCTAATTCATGCTAGAATCATGCTAGTAACATGCTAATTCATGCTAGAACCATGCTAATAACATACTAATTCATGCTAGAATCATGCTATTAACATGCTAATTCATGCTAGAATCATGCTAGTAACATGCTAATTCATGCTAGAATGATGCTAATAACATGTTAATTCATGCTAGTAACATGCTAAATCATGCTAGAATCATGCTAGTAACATGTTAATTCATGCTAGAATGATGCTAAAAACATGCTAATTCATGCTAGAATCATGCTAATTCATGTTAGAAACATGCTAGTAACATGCTAATTCATGCTAGAATCATGCTAATTCATGCTAGAATCATGCTAGTAACATGCTAATTCATGTTAGAATCATGCTAGTAACAAGCTAATTCATGCTAGAATGATGCTAGTAACATGCTAATTCATGCTAGAATGATGCTAGTAACATGCTAATTAATGCTAGAATCATGCTAGTAACATGCTAATTTGTGCTAGAATCATGCTAGTAACATGCTAAATCGTGCTAGAATCATGCTAGTAACATGCTAATTCGTGCTAGAATCATGCTAGTAACATGCTAATTCATGCTAGATTTATGCTAGTAACATGCTAATTCATGCTAGAATGATGCTAATAACATGCTAATTCATGCTAGAATCATGCTAGTAACATGCTAATTTATGCTAGAATCATGCTAGGAACATGCTAGTTCATGCTAGAATCATGCTAGTAACATGCTAATTCATGCTAGAATCATGCTAATAACATGCTAATCTATCTATCTATCTATCTATCTATCTATCTATCTATCTATCTATCTATCTATCTATCTATCTATCTATCTATCTATCTATCTATCTATTTATCTATTTATCTATCTATCTATCTATCTATCTATCTATCTATCTATCTATATATCTATCTATCTATCTTTTCATACTTTTTAAAACTATTACCAACAGACTTTCACAAGCCAGCCTCAAAGTTTGTCCTCAAACTTTAATAATCTAGTTATTATTCTTCTTCTTCTTCTTCTGAGACTAATTTCTAAGTGTATCTCCTCCTAGGCCTTTCAAGCTACATACTTCAAACTTTCGTCAAACCTTCAAACTGGTCTGACTCGGGTTGCTATATCTTTTCTAACTGATCCGACTTTGGGTTTTCCGAAAAACGACCCAGAAAAATCCCAAAAGTCCCATTGACTTAACATTGGGTCAAACTTTGTGAGCTCATAACTCTGCATCAGACTGTCCTACAGACTTCTAACTGGACTCATTTAACTCAGTCTAGCCAGCAGCCAATAACTGATGACTTTTTAACTTACTAGCCACTCCCTAGCAACCACTTACAGCACCCTAGCAACTGTCCCATAGACTTCCATTGTAAAAGACTCTCATTTACTTAACATTGGATCAACCTTTGTGAGCTCATAACTCTGCATCAGACTGTCCTACAGACTAGAGTCTGGCCTCATTCAACTCAGTCTAGCCAGCAGCCAATCACTGATTACCTTTAAACTTACTAGCCACTCCCTAGCAACCAATTTCAGCACCCTAGCAACTGTCCCAGAGACTGTGACTAGCTATTCTAACACACGCTAACAGTTTTAACATCCTACTGACATGCTAATCTTGCTAGAAAGGTGCTAGCAACACGATAGTGACATGCTAGTCATGCTAGTAACATGCTAATTCATGCTAGAATCATGCTAACAACATGCTAATTCATGCTAGAAACAAGCTGATTCATGCTAGAATCATGCTAGTAACATGCTAGTTACATGCTAATTAATGCTAGAATCATGCTAGTTACATGCTAATTCATGCTAGAAACATGCTAATTCATGCTAGAATCATGCTAACAACATGCTAATTCATGTTAGAAACATGCTAGTAACATGCTAATTCATGCTAGAAACATGCTAGTAACATGCTAGAATCATGCTAGTAACATGCTAATTCATGCTAGAAACATGCTAGTAACATGCTAATTCATGCTAGAATCATGCTAGTAACATGCTTATCCATGCTACAATCATGCTAGTAACATGCTAATTCATGCTAGAATCATGCTAGAAACATGCTAATTCATGCTAGAATCATGCTAATAACATGCTAATTCATGCTAGAATCATGCTAGTTAAATGCTAATTCATGCTAGAATCATGCTAGTAACATGCTAATTCATGCTAGAAACATGCTAGTAACATGCTAATTCATGCTAGAATCATGCTAGTAACATGCTAATTCATGCTAGAAACATGCTAATTCATGCTAGAATCATGCTAACAACATGCTAATTCATGTTAGAAACATGCTAGTAACATGCTAATTCATGCTAGAAACATGCTAGTAACATGCTAGAATCATGCTAGTAACATGCTAATTCATGCTAGAAACATGCTAGTAACATGCTAATTCATGCTAGAATCATGCTAGTAACATGCTTATCCATGCTACAATCATGCTAGTAACATGCTAATTCATGCTAGAATCATGCTAGAAACATGCTAATTCATGCTAGAATCATGCTAATAACATGCTAATTCATGCTAGAATCATGCTAGTTAAATGCTAATTCATGCTAGAATCATGCTAGTAACATGCTAATTCATGCTAGAAACATGCTAGTAACATGCTAATTCATGCTAGAATCATGCTAGTAACATGCTAATTCATGCTAGAAACAAGCTGATTCATGCTAGAATCATGCTAGTAACATGCTAGTTACATGCTAATTAATGCTAGAATCATGCTAGTTACATGCTAATTCATGCTAGAAACATGCTAATTCATGCTAGAATCATGCTAACAACATGCTAATTCATGTTAGAAACATGCTAGTAACATGCTAATTCATGCTAGAAACATGCTAGTAACATGCTAGAATCATGCTAGTAACATGCTAATTCATGCTAGAAACATGCTAGTAACATGCTAATTCATGCTAGAATCATGCTAGTAACATGCTTATCCATGCTACAATCATGCTAGTAACATGCTAATTCATGCTAGAATCATGCTAGAAACATGCTAATTCATGCTAGAATCATGCTAATAACATGCTAATTCATGCTAGAATCATGCTAGTTAAATGCTAATTCATGCTAGAATCATGCTAGTAACATGCTAATTCATGCTAGAAACATGCTAGTAACATGCTAATTCATGCTAGAATCATGCTAGTAACATGCTAATTCATGCTAGAATCATGCTAATAACATGCTAATTCATGCTAGAAACATGCTAATTCATGCTAGAATCATGCTAATAACATGTTAATTCATGCTAGAAACATGCTAGTAACATGCTAATTAATGCTAGAAACATGCTAGTAACATGCTAATTCATGCTAGAATCATGCTAGTAACATGCTATTTCATGCTAGAATCATGCTAGTTACATGCTAATCCATGCTAGAATCATGCTAGTAACATGCTAATTCATGCTAGAATCATGCTAATAACATGCTAATTCATGCTAGAAACATGCTAATTCATGCTAGAATCATGCTAATAACATGCTAAATCATGCTAGAAACATGCTAGTAACATGCTAATTCATGCTAGAATCATGCTAACAACATGCTAATACATGCTAATCCATGCTATAATTATGCTAGAATCATGCTAATTCATGCTAGAATCATGCTAGTTACATGCTAACTTATGTTAGAATCATGCTAGTTACTTGCTAATTCATGCTAGAATCATGCTAAAAACATGCTAATTCATGCTAGAAACATGCTAATTCATGCTAGAATCATGCTAATAACATGCTAATTCATGCTAGAAACATGCTAGTAACATGCTAATTAATGCTAGAAACATGCTAGTAACATGCTAATTCATGCTAGAATCATGCTAGTAACATGCTATTTCATGCTAGAAACATGCTAGTAACATGCTAATTCATGCTAGAATCATGCTAATAACATGCCAATTCATGCTAGAAACATGCTAGTAACATGCTAATTCATGCTAGAATCATGCTAGTTACATGCTAAACCATGCTAGAATCATGATAGTAACATGCTAATTCATGCTAGATTCATGCTAATAACATGCTAATTCATGCTAGAAACATGCTAATTCATGCTAGAATCATGCTAATAACATGCTAAATCATGCTAGTAACATGCTAATTCATGCTAGAATCATGCTAACAACATGCTAATCCATGCTATAATCATGCTAGAATCATGCTAATTCATGCTAGAATCATGCTAATTCATGCTAGAATCATGCTAGTTACATGCTAATTTATGTTAGAATCATGCTAGTTACTTGCTAATTCATGCTAGTAACATGCTAATTCATGCTAGAAAAATGCTAGTAACATGCTAATTAATGCTAGAATCATGCTAATTGATGTTAACAACTGCCTAGCAACCACTCAGAATACTTTAGCAACCGCCTAGCAACAACCTAGAAACATGCTAACATATATGTACTTATCTATGCCGACTGTTTCAAACTTCATAAAAACTGCTTCAGTTGTTTACACTTTAAAACGACTTCAAACTTTTAGACTCGGCTTTTCAAGCCACCATAAAGTTTGTCCTCAAACTTTAATATCTAGTTCTTCTTCTTCTTCTTCTTCTTCTTCTTCTTCTTCTGAGACTAATTTCTAAGTGTATCTCCTCCTAGGCCTTTCAAGCTACATACTTCAAACTTTCGTCAAACCTTCAAACTGGTCTGACTCGGGTTGCTATATCTTTTCTAACTGATCCGACTTTGGGTTTTCCGAAAAACGACCCAGAAAAAACCCAAAAGTCCCATTGACTTATCATTGGGTCAAACTTTGTGAGCTCATAACTCTGCATCAGACTGTCCTACAGACTTCTAACTGGACTCATTTAACTCAGTCTAGCCAGCAGCCAATAACTGATGACTTTTTAACTTACTAGCCACTCCCTAGCAACCACTTACAGCACCCTAGCAACTGTCCCATAGACTTCCATTGTAAAAGACTCCCATTTACTTAACATTGGATCAACCTTTGTGAGCTCATAACTCTGCATCAGACTGTCCTACAGACTAGAGTCTGGCCTCATTCAACTCAGTGTAGCCAGCAGCCAATCACTGATTACCTTTAAACTTACTAGCCACTCCCTAGCAACCAATTTCAGCACCCTAGCAACTGTCCCAGAGACTGTGACTAGCTATTCTAACACACGCTAACAGTTTTAACATCCTACTGACTTGCTAATCTTGCTAGAAAGGTGCTAGCAACACGATAGTGACATGCTAGTCATGCTAGTAACATGCTAATTTATGCTAGAATCATGCTAACAACATGCTAATTCATGCTAGAAACAAGCTGACTCATGCTAGAATCATGCTAGTAACATGCTAGTTTCTTGCTAATTAATGCTAGAATCATGCTAGTTACATGCTAATTCATACTAGAAACATGCTAATTCATGCTAGAATCATGCTAACAACATGCTAATTCATGCTAGAAACATGCTAATAACATGCTAATTCATGCTAGAAACATGCTAGTAACATGCTAGAATCATGCTAGTAACATGCTAATTCATGCTAGAATCATGCTAATAACATGCTAATTCATGCTAGTAACATGCTAATTCATGCTAGAATCATGCTAATAACATGCTAAATCATGCTAGAATCATGCTAGTAACATGCTAATTCATGCTAAAACGATGCTAATTTATGCTAGAATCATGCTAGTAACATGCTAATTCATGCTAGAATCATGCTAGTAACGTGCTAATTCATGCTAGAATCATGCTAGTAACATGCTAATTCATGCTAGAATCATGCTAGTTACATGCTAATTTGTGCTAGAACGATGCTAATTCATGTTAGAATCATGCTAGTAACATGCTAATTCATGCTAGAATCATGCTAGTAACATGCTAATTCATGCTAGATTCATGCTAGTAACATGCTAATTCATGCTAGAATCATGCTAATAACATGCTAATTCATGCTAGAATCATGCTAGTAACATGCTAATTCATGCTAAAATCATGCTAGTAACATGCTAATTCATGCTAGAAACATGCTAGTTACATGCTAATTCATGCTAGAATCATGCTAGTAACATGCTAATTCATGCTAGAAACATGCTAGTAACATGCTAATTCATGCTAGAATCATGCTAGTAACATGCTAACTCATGCTAGAATCATGCTAGTAGCATGCTAATTCATGCTAGAATCATGCTAGTAACATGCTAATTCATGCTAGAATCATGCTAGTAACAGGCTAATTCATGCTAGAATCATGCTAATAACATGCTAATTCATGCTAGAAACATGCTAATTCATGCTAGAATCATGCTAATAACATGCTAAATCATGCTAGAAACATGCTAGTAACATGCTAATTCATGCTAGAAACATGCTAGTAACATGCTAATTCATGCTAGAATCATGCGAATAACATGCTAATTCATGCTAGAATCATGCTAGTAACATGCTAATTCATGCTAGAATCATGCTAGTAACATGCTAATTCATGCTAGAAACATGCTAGTAACATGCTAATTCATGCTAGAAACATGCTAATTCATGCTAGAATCATGCTAGTTACATGCTAATTTATGTTAGAATCATGCTAGTTACTTTCTAATTCATGCTAGTAACATGCTAATTCAGACTCTGCTTTTCAAGCCACCATAAAGTTTGTCCTCAAACTTTAATATCTAGTTATTTTTTTTTGTCTAAGTGAAGTTTTTCAAACTAATTTCGAGAGGAGCACATGATATGATTGAGCATGGCTGGTCTCTCATCCGTAATCAGTAATAATCCAATCAGATTACAGTAAAGCTTACAATAAATAGACTGATTTCACTCTACTGTCTTATCTTCGTTTTGGAAGAATCTCCCTTTTCACCCCATCACCTCCTTTTCCTCCCTTTACTCAGGAGAGCTCTCGAGACCTACCTAATCTCAGACCTCCTTATATGCTTATTGACCAGGTGGGGAGCCTTGGGCTCATTTATCTCTGAGCTCAGGGCTCTCTCCCAGGACAGCATGCCAAACCTGCTATTAACGCCAAGTATATCTAAGTGTGAACTCTTGAAACCTGAATTTATCTTGACAAACTGTCTAAATTATGCGTATATGACCTTTACTTTTTAAGTGTGAACTCCAAATGTGAAATGACAGTTAAGGAGTTAAAGAAAACACTGATGATGTCCTAAAAAATGACCAATACCCAAAATAAAAGTTTTAAAACAGTTTTTGTGTTTTCTGTCTTTACAGAGGCGGAGGCTTTTACAGGAACTAGGAGAGCAGAGGATTCCCTATCTTTCCCCGACAGACCCAGGATATCAGGACCTGGTTAGAAATTCATACAAACACTTAATACGTTGCAGTATGTTGTATGTACTCCACAGTTCAACTGTCTGGAGTCAACTAGATTTGTTTTATAGAATGAATGCTTTTATTTAGCAAGGATATATTAAAAAAATATAGTGTGCCCAAGATTTATGTTTAAGAAAATAAAGACCCCTCTCTTCACCTTTCTGTTCTTATCAAGCAGCACATCTGTTTTTAACTTTGACAACAAAACCCTCATTAGAATGATTTATGAAGGATCATGTGACAGTTTTGAAACATTGAAGTGAAACATTGAATAGAATTATTATATTATATTATATTATATTATATTATATTATATTATATTATATTATATTATATTATATTATATTATATTATATTATATTATATTAATTCATTTTCTTGTCGGCTTAGTCCTTTTATTAATCTGGGGTCACCACAGCGGAAGGAACGGCCAACTTATCCAGCATATGTTTTTACGCAGTGGATGCTCTTCCAGCCACAACCCATCACTGGGAAACATCCACACACACACTCATTCACACACACTTATGCACTACGGCCAATTTTAGCACACCTAATTCACCTATATCACATGTTTTTGGACTTGTGGGGGAAACGGGAGCAACCGGAGGAAACCCACACGAACATGGAGAGAACATGCAAACTCCACACAGATATGCCAACTGACCTAGCTGAGGCTCGGACCAGCGACCTTCTTGCTGTGAGGCTAACGTGCTACCCACTGCGCCACAGCGTTGCATATTATATTATATTATATTATATTATATTATATTATATTATATTATATTATATTATATTATATTATATTATATTATAATTTTATATTATTTTCTTATTATATTATTATAATTATATATTATATTATATTATATTATATTATATTATATTATATATTATTATATTATATTTTATTATAATTATATTATATTTGCTGTATTAGTAGATAGATTATACAGTTTGTACTGTACAAAACTCATTATGTCTTTGGAACTTTAACATAAATGTAGACCCCCAAAGTAAGTGTGTGCAAAAGCGTACGCTTATGAATAATTACATTGTTCTATATGTTTGTGTCTGTAATCTGACAGTGGGACTCCAGTTATGCGGGTCTAACTTTGCGGCAGTCTGGAACCCTGCCAGAAGGTCTCCATGAGAAGGTTCAGTCTGCTCTGTTAACTCTACAGCGGCATGGATGTCTCCTCCGAGATCTTGTCCGAGTTCGAGACCGGGACGTCTTCACGGCTGTTTCACGCGCTCTCGTGGGTCAGCCGGGCTACACCTACCGTTATCTGGACACTCGTCTGTTCACCATCCCCTGGCACTGTGAAGAAGAAGAAGAGGGCCAGAAAGATGAGAAAGGCAAACCTTGCTGTGACTCCGACCTTAGGGACGCTTGTAAAGCATTATGGGAGCTCAATCAGTTCTTTTGCTCGGATGTAAAGCAGCAGACAAACACAAGAGGTGTCAAGCGTACCCGCAGTGACACTGAAAACAGCGAAGATGCGCCGGGGGAGGGAATGTGCGAAGAGAGTGTTAAGGACAGGTTAGTTGAGGAGAAAAATATAGAGGAGGAGGAGGAGGAAGACAGTGGACAGGGCTGCTCTCATTCCTCACCTCCTTCATCCACTCCGCCAGCTGCTCAGGCCAGCCTGGTTCAGTTTAACGTCACGCTAATCAACTACATGAACCCTGCAGCCATGACCCAGCTGAAGGAAGAGCCGTATTATGGTATGGGCAAAATGGCGGTCGGTTGGCATCATGATGAGAACCTGGTTCCTCTCTCACCAGTTGCTGTTTACAGCTATAGCTGCCCAGCAGAGCCAAAGAATGAAGGTGAGAGGTCAAAAGTGCTCATGTCCCTCACCTGAGACCAGGGGTGGGCAGTACTTATGATACATGTGTTTTAAATACAAAATAGTATTTTGTCATTTGTATTTGATAGGGTTGATGAAAGTGGCTTAATACTTTGCATCAAAATACTATAGTGTCTTGTATTTTTGTATTTTTAAAATACTGTAAAATACTTTGTAAAAAGTTTACACGATTACATCAAAAAATGTGGCCTTTGATTGGTGCTTTCTCAGTTATTTGCCAAGGCTTGAAATTGACTATTACTCTAGGAGCTGATCAGTGCTTGAAATATGGCTGGAAATTATATCACATATAAAGCAAATAACAGACAAGCAGGGGTAGATTCGAGAGCTAGCCAAAATAAGACAGGAAAATAAGACAAACCATATAAAGTCCTACAGTGGCGATACCTACAAAACTTTACTGGCTGTTTCTAATGCCAGTAGCTGATCTGCAGGTGCTCTTTATAGTTCATTACAAACTTTGATATAGTTAATACATATAAGGCAAAAATATTTAATAATATTCCAATCTACAAACTGGTCAAAAACTCCCAAATTAGGTTTATGGCAGCAAAAACAGATAGCAATTTTTTTTATAGTGTGTTTTAAAGTTTTGATTGTGTGTTTTGAAGAGTAAAACTACTATAAAAAAAACATAATTTATGGAAATGACTAAAACTGAAGATTTTAGTACTTTTCAGAAATCGTGATTTTACATTGATTATTGAAGATTTTAATTGCAAAAATTCTGAAACCTAAGGGGCTCTTTTTTACCAATCTAGGCACAAAGTCTGAAGCGCAGGGCGCAAATGCTTTATAGGCGTGTCCGAATCCACTTTTGCTATTTTAAGGACGGAAGAATACTCTCTGCAGCACGGCGCATGGTCTAACAGGGTTGAGCTTTATTCTCTTAATAAGTTCTGGGTGTGTTTTGAGAACAAACCAATCAAAACCTCATCTCCCATTCCCTTTAAGAGTCAGTTGCGTCGCGCCATGGTACATTTGCTATTTACATGGCAGATGTGGGAAAACCTAAACACTTCACTAGTGAGAAAACAGTTAAACAGCATCTGCAGACATCGATTAGCCTACATTATTAATTTCGTTTGTTAAGTGCAAAGAATTGTTTCAAAACTATTCCTAAATTCAGTTCTAATTTCCAGCAAACAAATAATTGAACCATAGTAACGAAGTGTGGTCAAACAACTGAGTTATATCCAAATACACATGCTATGCTCCGTATGGTCCAAAACCTGACAGGTGGACAAATCTAAGCTTGTTTTTAATAAAACCAATATAAATATGGATATAATGAATACTACTACTACTACTACTACTACTACTACTACTACTACTACTACTACTACTACTAATGCAAATTGTAATGAATAAACTAAAAAAAGCCCCCTGAGATGAAGAAGGTATCATCCCCTGAGATGATGAAGGCAGTGGTTTTTATATTTATGTAGAAAGTAATATTTTTATAAATATTTCAATCCTTTAATTCTTTTTCATTTGTAAAGATATTTGTGTATTGCTGTACATCCTGCGTGTATTAAGCAATGTGTAAGCGAGGCACACAACTAATGCGCTCTGCGCTGGACTTTAGACCTGCTTTCAGCTGCTCTTATTAAACAGTCTATTTTAGTTCCTCAAAATAGCAACGCGCCAACATTGCGCCTGCACACACTTAGACCAAAACACCCATGAGTCCACAAAGTGGCACAAATAGATTTGCTATTTAAACAATGTGGCGGAAAACGGGAAAATTAGGGTTGCTTTGGTCTGAAAATAGCAACATGTCATGGAAACACGTCTTGCGCCTTATTGCGCCGGGTGTATGATAGGGCCCAAGATGAGATGTTGCACTATTTTCCAACTCATTTTCTGCATTAAATGGTTCTTACAGTGACTAAAGAGATCATCTTCAAGACTCAAGACTCAAATTTGTACAAAATCTATACTAAAATTAAAGAGAAACACAAGTTATGTTTTTATGAATACCTCCTGTCCAGTAGTGGTGAATAAGGTGCAGAGAAGCTGACTTAAACTTGCTCAGAGAAAAAATGTTGTTATCAGTCATTGTTTACTTCACTAAGTCAGTTTAATGGTGAAGGGCTTGATCCATAGAAGGTTTGCAAAGAAATTTTAGGATCCCTTGTAAAAGTATTTTGTAGTATTTTCAAAATACAGAAACACAGTATTTTATTTTGATACATTTTGTGGCTGCTGTATTTTGTAGTTTATTTTGATTCACTTAAAATTGAGGTATTTGGTATTTTATTTTAAAATACACTTCAATGTATTTTTGTTCAACCTTGCCTGGGACTATGGGAAAAAATTGTCAATCGCCCGAAATAAAAATGCAAATATTTTGTCATATCCATCCATCCATCCGTCCGTCCGTCCGTCCGTCCGTCCGTCCGTCCGTCCGTCCGTCCGTCCGTCCGTCCGTCCGTCCATCCATCCATCCATCCATCCATCCATCCATCCATCCATCCATCCATCCATCCATCCATCCATCCATCCATCCATCCATCCATCCAAATAGGCTTACACTGATAGTTTTACAATTGCATTGTCTCACCAAGCAGATAATGAAAAGGAAATTAGGGAAATTTTATACTTTATTATTATTGCTCTGATTTTCTTTCTTCTCTTGATCTTGAAATTGAAGAATGTTTATTTATTTATTTATTTATTGCATTTTCAGTGGGGTTGATGACAAATTTTCCAGTTTTTTAGTGAACTATCCCTTTAAAAGTTTGCACTTGCCACTCATTTTTGTTTCATTTCAAATAATCCTTCATCTTTTTTCCTAGCTCACCACTGCTGAGAACCTAAACATTTATTATGACACCAGCCAGTTCAAAACCATCCTTCACCCAATGTGCTCATGTAGTCATTGTATGAACTTGTTCCATGGGGAAGGAGCCAGATCTTCCATATTTCACACGAATCTCACTAGAGAAGTTTTTTTTTCTGCACATCAGTCTCTCTTCACGTCAGGCTAACAGCTTAGCATGCAGCTGTGTGCGTGTGTGTGTTAGTTGGACAGAACAGAGCGTGGTGCGCTAACCAGAACCACCTGCCTCGCAAGCTCTGTTTCACCAATCTCTTACTGACCGATTTGACCTTTGACCTCCCCAGGGCCCGCTTCAAACAGTGCATGAATGGCCTGTGTGTGTGTTTTTGTGTGTGAATGTGTCAGTTTGTGTGGAATTATTCCGCAGCTGTTCTTTTGGAGGTAAAATTGACCCCTCGGTTCCAGACTTCAGAGAGACTCCCCTGATGGAACGCTTTTGCAGCGCGTACGCACCCGTGCAGAGCATCGCACAAAATGTTGCCTTCACTTTAGAGAAACCGCTATGAAATGCTGCAGACCAGCTGAAACAGATTGTCGCTCAGAGGAATTTCACTTTGTACATCATTTATTTGTTGCTTTGTGTGTGTGTGAGCATGAATGGGTTTTATTTTTTATTGTCCCTTTGGATAACATCTGTGGGTTGTATAGATTCGTGTTTCACCTGAACATGCTTTGATGGAGAGGTTTTTCTTGACGCCTGCACCTTTTAACACATCTGTGATGGGTTTATAGAGCATGTTGGCCATGCTGCGGCGTGCAGTATCCTCAATAGTCTCTGGCGGGTGGGGGGGGGGCCGCACAGTGACAAATCTGTTCAGCTCTTCATCCAACACTGACTAGATCCAGCTCATTTCCTTTTCTAACAGGCATTGGTTCGTGCCACTGTGATTTTGAAGTGTTTTTGAAGGAATCTTTTCCGCCACTGCTGTGTTAGCTGCAGATGGCCCTTTGAGAGCTGTGTCAGAAAGCACAGGCTGAAATTAAGTTACTATTTATCCCTGCTGAGCACAGAGAAAGCCTTGCTCAGGGCTCAAGCTTCCAAGAGCGCTTTAGTATTGATTTCACTGATAGGTGTCAGCCTGCCCTCTCTAAAAAAATTCTGTCTCTCATAGGTTACATTTTCATCATTTATTTCTTTTTTGTGGGGCTTTTTCATTGTTTTTTGATTAACTCAGATTTTTAGTGGCAGTTGATTGACATATATTAGTGAGAACTCAGACATTTTATTCAAAGAAACTTACAGCACAACAACCATAATAGTGCTTACAATCACTTATAGTTTTTAAATAGTTAGCCCTCCAGCCTCTCATACTTAAAATCGTAGTTTGAATCCCTCTCAGATTGGGGCCAGCAGAAGCAGGGCAGTGAGAGTGAGGTTTAGGCATCTGAATGTAACAGAGGCCTGCTATTAAGAGTCGTGCAGGCAAACCTCACTCACCTGGCCTCAACAGGTGACTAGCGATTGACACTAGAGCCTAAGCTCTGTTGTGTTCTTGTTAGTATGCCCACTTTTCATGTCAGAGATGCTGATTTGAATCCCGTTTCAAGTGGTTAAAGTAGATTATATTTAGTGCTGGAACCTGGATATAATACAATATAATTTTATTCATATATTCATAAACTGTAGCACAATTTAAAAATCAACCAAAAATGACCAAATTGCTTTATAGTATAGAAAGCAAATTTAAAACACAAAAAATACTATAAAAGCAATATAACACAAACCTGTAAACATGGAGTTCATAAAACACCCATAACATGTACTGTAATCACAAAACAATAAATGAAGCAATATTAAATGCCATGCAAAATAAATACGTTTTAAGCAAGGGCTGCATTCTAATAAAAAAATGGAAGACTTTTTCATAGTTTTGGGCTTGCTACAGAAAAAGCAAGATCTCCTATAGTTTGTAGTCTTATCCACTTGCTAAATTTTAGTCAGTGGATCTAAGTGATCTTGAAATGGTATAGGGCTGTAAAGCCTCTGTTAAGCACTCTCTGGCTTGATTGTGAAGGGATTTAAAAACAAACATTAAAGGGCACCTATTTTACCTCTTTTTCAAGATTTAATAAAAGTCTTTTATGTCTCCAGAATGTGTCTGTAAAGTTTCAGCCCAAAACACCCATCAGATTATTTATTATACCTTAGAATATTGGAATTTTCTGCTCTAAGCCCCCACAATGTAGCTGTTTTAGTTGCCTGTGCCTTTAATGCTAGTTCTCCCAGCCCACCATTTCCACGTACCCGTCAGAGTGTGCCTCAATCTATGCCTCAGCTGCGTCAGATAAACAGCACAGTGACAGACATGAAGGAAGCAGATCTCACGTAATGTTTGTGAGAAATACTACAGTAAGAACTTTCCCAATGATTATTTGATGTATTTGTTGTGAAGTTAATTCAAACCTTTATATGAGTCACACACAAACAAACTGGGATTGAAGCGTCCTCTTTTATAATTGTACTGACATGCGGCTGTGGTGATAAAGACGGTTAATTCGCACTGTTTTAAAAAGTTTTAAACTTGTAAAACTCATCCTTGATCACATTTGATGATCACAGAGAGCTGAACAGATCTTTTAATCCCGGTTGCTTTGCACATGTCCTGTCTTGTTGATGTGATTATGCGCGTACCTACGGAGACATGTTAATACGTGGCTGTGAATCAATTTGGTGGGTGGGGAAACCACACTCCTACGTCATGTTGTGATCAGCCTCAAAATGGGAGGGATTTGGATCCCATTTTAACATCAGGAAATTTAAAAGAGAGACTTATTGTCTTTATATTACGCCAATATGATTGTGGACACACTATACCTGCACAAAGTTCTGTCCAAACAGCTTCCAAACGATCATTTTCATCATGGGTGCCCTTTACAATTGATGTCAATTCTACACTTAATTGGCAGCCTGTTGAGTGGTGTTAAAATGGGTTTGATGGGCTCATATTTAAGTTTTCTAGCAGGAAATCAAGCTGCTGTATTCTGAACTAACTGCAATCCCAGGCACCCATGACTAAGGAACACCAACATATAGTGCAAGAAATTGCAGTAGTCAAGTCGAGATGTTACAAATGCATGCATAGCTATTTCAGGCTTCAAAGAGGGCTTCAATTTTGAAAGAAAATGGATATAATAAAAACAGAACTTAACCACCGTACTTGTCTATCAAATTTGAAGTTCATGTCAAGCCAAACACCCACATTTCTGACACAAATAGTACTGTATGGTGACTGACAAAGTATCAATACATGTGTTTATGTGTAACATGGTTCATCGGGACCAAATTTGGATGAGAGTTAGTGTAACAAAGACCAGGTGGCAATAGCTTTGCAGGTAAACTTCACTACCCTGGCCTCATGAGGCACACTAGGGGTAACAGTTTTAGCATCTTTGCTATCACTCCTGCCTCCCATGCCAGAATCACCAGTTTGAAGTAGAACTGGAGGGTTTGCATATGTGCTGTGACCCAAATGGGAATAAGGTTTAGGGGTGTGAATGGAGCAAAGGCTATATTTGAAGTGGATCAAAACCTTTTATCAATCAAAATTGTTCTAGAAATGTTGACCAACACCCATTCTTGTCTGACAATTTTGGAAAACTTTTTAGATTCACCACAAATGTTGACTAGTATAGTTAGTAGGAGCTGTGAGAGGCCTTGCTGTTATGCCCATTTAACACACCAAAGAATACCACATTGAGCGCTACAATAGATTACATTTTAATTAAACACACTCAGACTATTGGTATTTTTTGGAAATAATATTTTTGGACATCCCTGCTCTAAATGTCAGTATCTGTGATTGCAGGAGTTACTGAGAAAGACGGGGAGGGAAAGAGCAAAGAAAAAGAAAGAGAGGCCAAAGGTAAAGGAACAAGTCCAGAGGAAGTAAAGAAAGAAGGAGAAGCTTCAGTAAAGGAGGACGTGGAGAAAGAGAAGATGTGTTGGCGGGTTGGTCTGAAGGTGGCCTGGGACATCCACACACCAGGTCTGGCTTTGCCTCTCCAGTCTGGAGACTGCTACTATATGACAGGTACACAATCACATTTATCTGTATCCAGAAACGGTAGACTCAAGTGCTTGTATAAAGCGGATTGGACCGTCTCGGTCATGTTGAAGTGCATTAGACCAGGAATTATCTTTCCCAGAGGACGTGCACATCGACATGCTTTTATATACATGTGTGTGTCTGTTTCCATAGGATTCGTTTCCACACGGTCCTTATCATGTGTATCAGAGAGGTTAAGAAAACCAAATGTTATTTTATGATGCGACGTGACCCCTGTCTGAGAGCAGGACTGAGAGGGAGAATCAGTAAATCAGACTTTTATTACTGATGGCTTCAACAGATGCCCCCCGTCTGCGACCCCACAGACGTACAAACTCCCTATTCTAAATATCCCATAAAGAGCGTCTCATGACCTTGATAAGGACACTATTTATTTCCCGATTTCTGTGTACAAGCATGACTAATGCTTCCCCCGATGGCACACGGTTTTATCGTCTCTGTTTAGACGTTTTCATTTGGGCTTTCCAACAGTTGGGCCTCTTTGTTGCTGGCTGCTCTTAACTGAGTGTTATTTATACCTACCTAATGGGGCTCTCAGTCTTGTGAAGCGACTTTAAACGAAAAGCTAAAGTAGTATAAACATAATGGGTCATAATGGGTTTCCTGGGTGTAGTAAGAGGGTGAAAGTGTGACTGGGAAACTAGGCTCATGAAGTGTTAATGATACTATGTCTTCTAGCTGAATTAGTCAGTTCTTTATATTGTTATTTTTATTTTTGGGTACAAAGCTACTTCTAAATGGATATAGGACTATTGGATATAAAGAAAATAGATATAAAGACTTTTAGCAGCTTTACATTCTCTGAAGAAGCTTTAGTTTAGCAAATCCTACATCAAATCAGTTCAAAGGGAAGTAAAATAGAAAAGAATAAAGGAATGATAAAAGAAGTAAAGAAGAGCATGAAAACAAATGTATATAAACATTAGATGTAACATAAAACTCTAAATAACATGAGAAAAAAAAGAACTATAGTAATGTCAACAAAAAAAACCAAAGTGTCATGCAGGAAATTCTGGGAAAGAGAATTTACGTGTATATTTTAAAATATTGTAACCCACGTTACTGATTTATTTATTTATTGTAGCATTTTTAGAGTTTATTTTATTTTATTTTTTACTGTTGAAATCACAGACATTTTTTTTACAGTTTAGATGGTTACAGAAAATGACAGGAAGTAAAAAAAGAAGGGAAATAAAAAAGGAAAAAAAAAAAATTCTGGTTGTAAAGGTGCAGTAGGTAATCTGCCATAATGCTAACCGGTTAGCATAATATCTTTGAAGCCATGCCTCCTGAAACACGACTGTGCGCACCTTAAACCCTCTCTCACGTGCTGTCTTAAATAAAAATCTACATTATCAATGTTGTAAAAGGTCTCTTAGGAAACTGAAAGTAGTCACATCAGTCTTTCGCCGGAAGATTACAGTGGCTGAGTAACACTTCTGTGCATATAAGCCATTTTTAACAACACAGTCTTCATAAGCTTTGCGTGACTAAAATAGTTTTAAAACACAACATTACCTGTCTAAAAGAAATACTTCAGCCATGGTGTCATCCTTTCTCCAGCGTGCAAAAGTAACTCCAATATTGATTCAGGATTTTCAAAAGTTTTGATTCAGCATTTGTTTTTAGCACTCTCTCTCATCTTGTGTGCACATGAATGCGCGGCATGTGTATGTACGCGAAAATGGTGGATCTGCATGAACAGAGGTGCGCTGTAGAACAAATCTACATTTGCTGACAGACAGTTTGGGCTACTTATCAGAATTATGGGAATTGTCAGCCCAACAATATTTAATTGGGTAAACATTTTTTAGTTTTATGCTTTATCTAGAATATAAAAATACATATAAATACATTTAGATCATTTACTATAATCATTAGTGGTGGAGTGTGAAGAGACTTTCAACCAGCACAAGAAAAATCTTTCTGAAGACAATCACCTACTGCACCTTTAAACTTAATGATGGAAACCGGAGTTAAAAGGTAAGAGTCAACATAACCAAAGTGGGAGAAGAAGGAAGGTGTTTAGAAAATAACATATATTCAGCTCCACCATCGTTCTCTAACATCGTCAGAGCTCTTCCCCTCCATCCGCTGATGTCTAAGACTCCTGTGTGCAAATCTAATCAGCAGGTTTTCAAAAATGGAATTTGGGACTGTGTAGCGGGGAACAATATGTTGGACCGACACCGGGCCCAGCAGCTAATAAGATTTTCTTAGCCGAATGCTCCAGGGACAGAACAGAGCTAAGCAGAGGTTTTGACCCAATAGATTTGAAAGCCCACTTTTAACTCAAGCACATCAGCCACCTATCATCGAGAGAATAACGATAAATATTTATTAGGAGAATTTGCTATGACCCATGACTCATGCCGATGCCGTGAGTGAGTGCAGGTTGAGAGATGCAGATTGTTATTAGATATCTGTTGTTTTAAAGGCTATTTTATGTGACAGGAAGGAATAATACAGAGTACAGAGAAAATCTAAAAGCGTTATTTTTGTGCTCACACCAGTATATGCTGCCTACATCAGACAATGCTGTGAATCCATTGATTTTAATGGGACACACTGCATCAAAGTCTCTTTCAACGAAAGTCAGTTTTGCTGATTTCTAGCATTTCCAGGCAGCTATTTTGGGCATGCAAGACCCACTTGTATCTGTCTGAATGAGGTAATAGTGAAATCTTCAAAAACTGTGACCAAACTTACAAATTTTAAATGACAAATTTCAAACCCACAGCAAAATTTGACATGAACATTGTTGTGTTAGGGTTTTTATTGTGAATAGAGTGTATATTTCTGGTTTATATTCCCTGTGTGTGCAAGTATATGCAGTTCTAAGCTTGAATCTCAGATAGTATGGCAGTTGCAGTGATGCAATGACTTTACTAGTTGCCAGTTGACTCTTTTATTTAGAAGGGTGAACTTGCATTATATGAGTCACCTTGGAGTGGTCATATTGCATATAGCAATTTCTTCTGTTCACAGCAATATGAGTGCACTATCCTGGTATACAGTTGAAGTCATAATTATTAGCCCCCCTTTTAACTTTTTTTCTTTTTTAAATATTTCACAAATGATGTTTAACAGAGCAAAGAAATTTTCACAGTATGTCTGATAATAATTTTTCTTCTGGAGAAAGTCTTATTTGTTTTATTTCGGCTTGAATTAATTTTTTAAAATCCATTTAAGGTCAAAATTATTAGCCTCTTTAAGCAATTTTTTTTTCGATAGTCTACAGAGCAAACCATAATTATACAATAACTTGCCTAATTACCCTAACGTGCCTAGTTAACCTAATTAACCTAGTTAAGCCTTTAAATGTCACTTTAAGCCTAATCGAAGTGTCTTGAAAAATATCTAGTAAAATTGTATTTACTGTCATCATGGCAAAGATAAAATAAATCAGTTATTAGAAATGAGCTATTAAAACTATTATGTTCAGAAATGTGTTGAAGAAAATCTCTCCATTTAACAGAAATTGGGGAAAAAAATAAACAGGGGGGCTAATAATTCAGGGGGGGCTAATAATTTTGACTTCGACTGTATTTGCTGTTGAACATATATCAAAATCCCTGAGCAGCCATGTACCCTGCTCCAATTATATTAAAATGTTCATGTAAACAACTTGTGGAATTTTAATTGTCTTTCTTTTTTTTTTTCTCCCAGTGATGTTTAACAGAGCAAGGACATTATTCAGTGCACATTGCTCAGCATAATTGAGTACACCCAATTTTGTTATGAAACAGATATATTTATTAAAATAAGTCACCAAACATAATTAGATAATACAATTAAATTCAAGCTAAATGTTGCAAAAAAAAAAAAAAAAATTACAACCTACAAAATTTTAACAAAATTTTTCTTTTTTTTTTTTTGCTTCCCTTGATTTATCCTCTTTTTAAAATGTTTTATTTATTATTTTCTATAACATTTGGGTGTACTAGTTTTTGGACCGTGATGGTAAGTTATTTTGTTACATAAGCTCCAGATTTGGCTTCAGTACTGACTAATCTAATGTATATGCACAAATATAATATTGTATAGCTTCCTATTAAAAATATATGATTAAAAGATAGATTTGTGAGGGGTGTACTTGTATATGCTGAGCACTGTATTTCCTATTAAAGATTGTTTTCTGGAGAAAGTGTTTTAGTCTAGGATTGATTGATATTATTAACCCCTTAAGATTTGTCCTCCTTATTGCCCCTATTATGCACTTTAAGCTGATTACTAGAATCTTGCAAAATAACTAGTAAATTATATTATATACTGTCATCATTTTAAAGACTACAGAAGTTAGTTATGGTAAATTAATTAATAAAACTGAAAATATTTTCTCCGTTAAACAGCACTATTTTTGAAATAATTGAATTTGACTGCAAAGCTAACACTTTTGTCTATAACTGTATACTGCATGTGCTGGACACTTTCCTTTTCAAAAACAATGTAAACGGATAACAAGTGGAACTGTTTCAAACTCTAAAAATGAATGAACCAGACTTCAGTTTGTTTTGATTTTAAATAGAAGTTGCCTCTTTTATTCTTTTTTTTGTGTTATTTTTGCTTAAATGTGTTAAAGACCTTAAGGGTTGGTTTATCCTACAGTATATTAATATTAAAGCAAATCTGTGATCATTTACATAAAAATATGTCTTTCTAAAGCCAAAAGAACTGTGTTTATCTTCAGAAAAGACTTAAATGCCTCATAAGGCTTGAGGTTTATTCTCAAATAGGCTTGAGGTTTATTCTTGTATGTCACAACCATAATGTACCATTCCACAAAAATTGAAGGGATAGTTCACCCCCAAAAAATTTTTAATTCTGTCACCATTTACTCAGCCTTTACTTGTTTCAAACCTTTGAGTCAAACCTATTTTTTTTCATTGGCCTTTGACACCTGATTTTACCAACTGGTTGTTTTAATTTATACACCTTTTTAGGTAGTTTAGCTATATTTTACCTTATATTTTCTATTTTCTTAGAAAATAGTCTTTTATATACTATTATGCTTATTTTGTTGTATATTTCTCACTCGTGTGTTATAAAGTGCTCTATAAATGGAGTTTGAATTGAGTTGAATTCTGTTGAACACAAAAGATGATATTCTGAAGAAAGCCGTAACCATTTACTTCCATATACAGTTGAAGTCAGAATTATTAAACCCCCCGAATTATTAGCCCTCCTGTTTATTTTTTGCCTAATTTCTGTTTAACGGAGGGAATATTTTTTTAACACATTTCTAAACATAATAGTTTTAAATAGCTCATTTCTAATAACTGATTTATTTTATCTTTGCCATGATGACAGTAAATAATATTTGACTAGATATTTTTCAAGACACTTCTATACAGCTTAAAGTGACATTTAAAGGCTTAACTATGTAAATTAGGTTAACTAAGCAGGTTAGGGTAATTAGGCAAGTTATTGTATAATGATGGTTTGTTCTGTAAGCTATCTGAAAAAAATAATAGCCTAAAGGGGCTAATAATTTTGACCTTAAAATATTTTAAAAAAAATTAAAAACTGCTTTTATTCTAGCCGTAATAAAACAAATAAGACTTTCTCCAGAAGAAAAAAATATTATCAGACATACTGTCAAAATATCCTTGCTCTGTTTAACATCATTTGGGAAATATTTAAAAGATAAAAATGGGGGGTTTAATATTTCTGATTTCAACTGTACTTGTTTTTCTTGTATTAAAGTTAATGTAAAAGGTTTTCAGCTTTCTTCAAATTATCTTCTATTGTCTTCACTAACACAAAAAGACATTTAGAAAAGTTTGGAGTTCTGAGTGAGTATCTGGTTATTAAATGTTCATTTTTGGGTGAACTATTCCTTTAAAACAGTTCAGAAAATTTCAGATTTATTGATTTATTTATTTTATAGAATGAATAGACTTTCAGTGGAGGGACCGATTATAATGTCTTAATGTGTTTTCCAATGATGAATGCGCAACATGAGGGTGAAAAAGTGATGACAGAATGTTTCTTAATGTTTTTGTTTCTAATCAATATCTGTGTGTATGTGGCTGTTGCATTGTATCCACAGATGATCTGAACCGGACACATCAGCACTGTGTACTGGCTGGTGACACGGCTAGATTCAGCTCAACGCACAGAGTCGCACAGGTGAGTGTCATCTCTTCAGTTCTACCACCAAGCTCTATGAAGTTCTTAACCAAGATCTCCCTATTTTTGCCTTACTCTTAAACACCCCACACTAATATCAGTCATGTTTCTTCAGTGTTGTACAGGTACACTGGACTACATACAGAAACGCTGCTCAGAGGCCTTGGAGAATTTACACAGCGACCCAGAGAAGAACGCCAAGAGCCTGATTTCCCTCCTGCCCTCCATCCTCCAGCGCATTGAGGACATCCACAACGAGGTGTGTATGAGAACGCGAGTGTTTGAAGCAATGAAAAACCAAATCCCAAACGCACGTCTCGAGCTGTAACAGATGAGGTTGCTCGGAGGTTTTTTAAAGGTTGTACTTTGCCATTAATTTTTCAAAGCTCAAACAATAGCCGTTTCAGCGGGCCAGACCATCAGTGTGGCCTTGCGTAGGTCTCTGTTGAACCCTCAACTCACCTGGATTACCACTCGGCACCTTAAAAACCTCTTTGAATTATATAAATATATATATATATATATATATATATATACCAAAGCCTGGGGCTCCAGCCTCCCCGGAGGTTACCGACCTCAACACTCTGACCTGATTGAGGCTATTTTGTTGAAACTGCCCACCAGGGCCTGTGTGTGTTCTTAAATGATGTATTATTATGTTATTTATTATTGATACAGGTTTTTTTATCCCAGCATGCTGTTCTAGCAGAGCTCAGCATCCAGCTCTTGTTTGGTGTGCTGGACTGCGTGGAGACTGCAGTATAAGCAGCCCCTGATGGTGGGATCTGTAGAGGATCTGCTGTGTGTTGGAGTAATGGACCGTGTTAGTCTATTGATGCTGATAAAGGTGAATGTTTACCTGTGCGTTTAGGGCTGGTGTTGCTATATAGAGGGTCAGAAGAAGAGGTTGTTGGAAAAGAGATGTTTTCCTCTGTTTTTGTCTCTCTTTCTCTCACGCCCAAGGGTTTGGGCCTGCAGGGTCTTTTTAAAATTCTTCAACTTGCCTTGCTGTGGATTTAGAGGGTTATTTTAGCTACTGTAGATAGCTAGAGAATATAGATGAATTGCTTCTGCTTTGGTTTACTCTCCCACATCTTGATCCAAACTTGTATGACAGACTTATTTTCAAAAGATAAATTGTCTAAGATGATCTTTTGTGTACATTGAAAGTAGACCCAAGGAAACTTCAGTTATTGATGCCCAAATTTACACATTTAAACCTTTTTTATATTTCTTTCATTTTCATTTCAACAGTAGAAGCTTTATAATTCAACATCTTCATCTTTTTCTTTGTCTGCTTCATCTTTTCTTTCAATTTTTTTTGTTGCATGATTTCCATGCCACCTATAGTACTACATTATTTTGCAATGTTTAGGCCCACACAGAATCTGCACGCGCAGATTTTTAGCCCATCATTGATTCTGTTTATTTATTTGTATAAATGTGTGTAAATTTATATTTATTCAATTTTTAATTAATTTCAGTAATATTATTGACTAATATGAAAATGTTCATCTGATTTATTAACAATAGTTTGTAAAGTGATATTTTCTGTCTTTTAGTAGATATATTATATTAGAGACTTGCTTTGTTTACCAAATCAAGTGGATCTAATTGGATTTGCATTGTAAACAATAAATACAAGTTAAAAAAGATATTACTTTTTATATTATATATTAAGGTTTTAGTTATAATACTTCCAAAATAATTTGGAACCAATTTTTACCAAAAATTCTGTGCAGAAATAGCAAAAAATGTCCTCAGATTCCGTCTGGCCCTATTAGTCACTGGTGTTTACTTTATTTATGAAGGTGCATTATTAAGAATATATCTTTTTTTTTTTTTTTCATTTTTCGCAGTTATCATCAATTTTGGCATGATGTGACACCCAAACTCGTGATTCCATGTCTTCTGAACCCATGTAATGATAGTTTTTTTTTATTTTCTGTCCTGTCTAATTTGCTTGTGCATCCTGAAGTTTTGCATTAATAGTTTGGATTTATGCACATGCTTTTGTATACTTTTTTTATTTTATCTGTAGCTATAATTTTAGTTCATTTAGTTTAAATGCATTTCATGTGACTTTTTGGGAAATTGTAAGCTTGATTTGGATGTTGTAAATAATATTTTAAATTTGTATATTATTGTTTTTATGCATGCAATTTCTCAAAATTCACATGAGAAATCACATTTACAAAACCAACTCTTGCATTCCAACATTGCATTTAAACTAAACAGAATAATGTCAGAACATGGGTGAACTAATGTCCTGTCATCATTCAGCGTAACATTGTATATTAATGTAAAAAAAAAAAAGACTGCTTATTCTGACCTGTACTTATTGAAATATGTAAAACAATAATTGCTCTTGCTTAATTAGATGGTATTTTATGTAACAAAAAAGTACTAAATCAAAGTAGGTAGAAAGATGGTGGCAAAATATAAAGATTTCAAGCTACAGCTGTATAGTATTTTAGGGCTGTGATGTGAGAATAATATGTTGGCAATAGTGAAAAAATTAAAAGACATATTCTAACATATGAAAACGATTTAAAGCTGTATTACATGTGTATTGTATTGATGCTTTAAAACTCCTTTTCATCTTTGACCCACATACTGTAAAAGGCTTATTTGTATGACTAGATGTGCATATGTGGATTTACAAACAAACGGCACAAACTGGCCTCTATTGATTGAGTCGCAGCAGTGCTAGACTCGAGGGTGCACTGCTGAAATTGATTGCTAGTCTTAAAAGTGAGCCATGTTTTAGAGATGTCTAGAAACCTTTACCCATTTCATCTATAGGCGATAGGCTACCGCAGTAAGTAAATAAGAATGTTTTTATCCTTTTTTCAGTAACTATAGACAAAATATTGGCGCAATAAAAAGAAATGCTTTTATTAAACAGCTATGTTTATTAAAATAAATATAAATTTGGTCACCTAACATATTTCGGAATAGAGAGATAATATATTTAAATTCAAATGAGGTATTGCAAAAATAAAATACAATATTTAAAACAAATTACATATTTTTATTTTTTCCCCTTTATTAAAATGTTATTTTAATTTTTTTTTTCTGTAATATATTCATTGGGGTGGACTGTGATCTTAAAGGGGTGGTCCAGAGTTTATTTTCAAGGTTTGGTTGTGTTTAGAAGAAGCACTTCTCTCTTTGTGTCTTGTTCTTTGGAAGCCAAAATACAGAAAAAGCATAAGCTCTGTGGAAATAGCAGCGTTTGGATGAATTTTTAGCTTTCTCTGCTATAAAATTACAGTGCCCCTGGCCACACCCCTTGGCTGCACGGAGTGTATGAGCGTTTGTGATCTCACTAACCTGGATGTATTCTTTCGTAGCCCTCAAACTTCATTCGCTGTAGCCTTTGCTAAGCTAACTCTGTAAAAGCCAATGTCTCCCTTTGCATTAAACTTTGAGCATATTACACTCAGAGATGTTGTTTATGTTCACACAACTACATCTTTATCAACTAAAGTTTAAAATATGATATCGTAGTGGACCACCATTTTAAGGTATTTTGTTAGGTTAGTTCCAGTTTTGTGCAAATTCTCATATATATGCACACATTTGTTCTTATAAAGTATCCCATAAACAGTTTTAATTTAAAAGAGAGATCTGTAAGGGGTCTACTCATTTATGCTTGGGAACTGTAGGCCTACATGATAAACACCTGACCACTACAGTAGTTACTGCCACGTTCAGCTGGAAACATAGACTGACAGACTGTCCACCTGTCACTGAAAGCCTTTTGTTTCTGTCTTTCTCCCTCTCTCTCTCTCATTCTGCCTCCAGCATATGCAGGTGGCATTTAGTCTCAGTACCTCACAGCAGCAGACGGCTTGGCTCTAAATGCCAGTCGCATAGTTTCCAGCTCTGTGCCTGTTGCAAGCAGGCTCTGCGGGAAACTGGCCTCCATGTTGGCTCAAAGCTTGCGGCGCTGTGTGGGTTTTTCAACACAGAAGGACAGACAGACAATCAGTGTGCGGGGGGACGACAGACACAAAAGCGGCTGCTAGCATTTGTAGCCTCCGGCATCCGTAGTGAGACTGTCAGCGGTCGGTACTGGTCTGAAGCGATTGTAGGTTTGAACCAACACAAAGTGTAGCATTTCTTTGAAGATGGCCATATGTGAAAGTGAACCCTGGGTGTCTGATCTCAGTCCAACTAAAGATGATCCTGTTCAAGCCAGTTTCAATGCTTATAACTGATAGCCAACACAGGTATTTATGAAGCAGAATGAGAGCGTCAGCTGTGCGGTTTAACGGCACAGCAGATGAAGGACCTGTTCATGGATTTCAGTGTGAGATTTAAAAACAAAATACAAATACAAACTACATTCTAGTGTTAATACCAAGCCATGCTACTAAGGGGTTGAACATAATACATTTTTCTTCTTCTTCCTGTTTAGATGTTGTTTTTATTTGTACCTGGCTTGCCAGTTTTGTATAAGCCTCACCATAAATAAATGATCATATTTGCTAGAAAAAAAATACTATGTGTATATTTAATAAAGGAAATTGCTTCTTAATATAAACATTTTCTATCTTTCCCCGTATATTATTTTAGCAATATATATTCATCAAATAATGCTGAATAGTAAAATACATTGTTTTCCACAAAAAACTCAAGCAGAGAAAATAAAAGGCTTTCAGCTTTAATAATAAGAAGCATTAATAAATAATTATGATAATCGTAATAAAGCAGACAATCTTTATATTAGAACGATGAATGAAGACTGGAGGAATAAAGTTCTGCTTTGAATCACAGGAATAAGTTATATTTACAAAAGAACAGTTCTCTGCTTTTATTCTATATTTGATATAGGGAAATAGACTTATTTTTAAAGCACTTACAAAAAATAAATAAATGTACATCAAAAGTGATCATGATGTAGAAATCAAATACATTATTCTTTAAGAATCACTGAATTAAACAAAAAAAATAAAATAAAATGAAACAAATTTTTGTCGGGCAACTGTTTTAATTATTGATGAGAAAAAATTACTTGTTTGTTAAAGTTTAATGTAGGCTGCAATGTCCCGTTTATACCATGCCTGCTTGTTCCCACCAAAAACGACTTCTGCAGACATCGCGTGATGTTCTGAACGTTTATCATATTTTTTTGCGGCAGATAAACACACATGGCTCTCTGTATTTGGATTTTGGTGACAAAAGCAAAAGATTCAGTAAAAGCAGAATGACCGTGATATGTGGATGTCTCCATTTTGGCAGTTTGCTTTCGTGGCCGTCACCTAGCAACAGCTGTACTCAAAACAGCAGCTTAATGATGCAAGTGTACCTGGGTTCAGAAGGAAAAAAGACGGTGAACACAAACCAGTTGAAAAGGGGGCAAGGGGTAGACAATCGAACTTGGGTTCGGTCCAGGCAATTGAACCAAGTGTGTAAGCACCCTTAGTTTGCTTTTTGTTTGTGCATTACTCTATTGAAACCAGCAGGTGTCCTCAGTGACCTATAAGCACATCTGAACAATGAATCCTGCTTGTGAAGTGTCGATCAAATGAGTCTAATCAAATGAATTTAGCAGTCACAAGCCGGTGTAATTGTGGAATAAGAACAGCACAAATTATTTTCCCCAGCGCTTTCAAAGGAGGCAGCACAAAGACACTGAACCTAGCCCAGTATACCTGAGGTGATTTTATCTTTATTCTTTATCTTTATTCTATCTGCATAACTTCAATGTATTTTTTAAACCTTATTCTTTTGGTATAACCAATTGTTTTCAATATACTCAATATGTTAGGGCTTAACATCAAGCAGAGCCTTTCTACAATGCCTCTGTACTGTAGCTTTAAATCACATTTTTATATTTAAATTGATTAAATTAATTAACTGGCTTTCATTGTTTTATCGTTTATTAGCTGTGAAAAATTATTATATATATAATGATATAATTGGTGGCGCAGTCGGTATTGTTGTCGACTCACAGCAAGAAGGTTGCTGGTTCGTGCCTCGGCTGGGTCAGTTGGCATTTCTGTGTGGAGTTTGCATGTTCTGCCCATTTGTGTGGATTTCCTCTGGGTGCTCCGGTTTCCCAAGCACAAAGACATGTCGTACAGGTGAATTGAGCAAGAGTGGATGGGTGTTTCCCAGTGATGGGTTGCAGCTGGAAGGGCATCCGCTGCGTAAAACATATGCTGGATAAGTTAGTGGTTCATTCCACTGTGGCGAGCCCAAATTAATAAAGGGACTAAACCGAAAAGAAAATGAATGAATGATTGATAGATTTTCTATATCTTTATCGTTATATCTGTGTTCTGAACACTGCTGTTGCTTTTCATTCACAACAGTTTTAATGTTATCTTCATTCACACACATAGCATGAACAGACCATTATTAGTCCATAAATAACTGAACAAAATTTCCATAAAGATAATAATTGCCAATATTGTCTCCAAATAAGTTATTCAGTATCATTTACTTGTTTACTGAGCAGTTGTATATAAAACAACAACTGTGTCGATATTTAAAAAGACGATTAAAAGCTTCAAATGTTGTGTATTTCTGGAGTACAGTGACATTAGACATGTTTTGGTTGTTGTGTTAGCGTGTCAGTTGTGTAGTAGCTCTAAGCTGAGCCTCACTGGGGCCTGTTGTTTGGAGAATGCATTTTGGAGCAGTGCTTTTGTTCAACGCTTGTGGGAGGGTAAATGTGAGGTGCTTACATTTACATGTGGGGCAGACACAGATACACACACGTGCACGTGGCTACATTAAGCATCCTTAGGAGGGTTAACTCATCACTTCAAAAGAGTCAAAGATGGAGAGATTCCCAGAGGAGAAAGGCTGAGAGCCTGTAGTGGATTCTGTTGCTCCCTGTAGAGAAGGAAAGTGAGAGATTGATGGGATGAAGAATGAAAGCAATGAAGTAAAATAGGAAAAGAAGCAAGCCGAGAAGAAGGGGAAAGAGAAGTGTGTGTGTAGGTGTGATGTTTTCCGCATGTGTGATAAATCTTTACGTCTCTCTTGGGTGTTGCGTTGCAGCAGACGTACACAAAGGAAACGAAACAACAAACAGGAAAACAGGAAATGCAGATGTCATCATCCCCTTCCTATTGTGATGACACTGTTGTGATCAGCGTCGCACAAAGACGCGAAGATGTTGAGCACAGATCAGCCCGTGTTTATGTTTGTGTGTGATTTACCAGGGCTCATTAATCAAATATTTTATGTAATTTTTATTAATAGTACGTCTTTTCAAATGTATAATTATTACTTTATGTATAACTCCTTTACCATAATAATTAAATGTGTTACACTACTGTAGTGTCACTCACTCACTCACTTGTTATATTTCTTTTGTTCTCACACAGTTGGTAATCGTGCATACCATGCTTTTTTTGTTAACTTACATTGTATTTCTTTAGACTGAATAATCATTTTGCACTAAATGAATTGATTTAATGAGCATAAATGGTTTCCAGTTCTGTCTCTAATGGATTTGCAGTGAACATACTGCCTTAGGACAAACATTATGACTGTACATAGCGTTGAGCATAAAAAAACTCTTTACTAGAGAGTTGTTGTCAGATTTTATTGGTGATTTGAAATGTATGAAATTAAATCATATAGGCGGCTCGGTGGTTAGCACTGTCACCTCACAGAAAGAAGGTCGCTGGTTTGGTGTTAGTGATGCCAGCAGGTGGTGAGGTCAACCTGAGGTCTGTGTGGGTCCTAACGCCCCAGTATAGTGATAGGGACTCTATACTGCTCAATGAGTGGCATGTTTCGGATGAGATGATTAAATCGAGGTCCTGACTCTCTGTGGTTGCTAAAAATCCCAGGATGTCCTTCGAAAAAGAGTTTACCTACTCTTTTACAAAATTTGGCATCCTGGCCAAATTTTTCCACTGGCCTTTGTCCATCATAGCCTCCTAACCGTCCCCATATCATAATTGGCTTGATCTCTCTGTCTCCTCTCCACCATTAGCTGGTGTATGGTGTGTGGTCTAGCGTAATATGGTTGCCGTCATATCATCCAGGTGGATGCTGCACACGAGTGGTGAATGAGGAGATTTCCCCAATGTGTAAAGCGTTGAGTGTCCAGAAAAGCGCTATATAAATGTAAGGAATTATTATTATTATTATTATTATTATTATTATTATTATTATTATTATTATTATGAAATAATGCATGAATGAGTGAAATAAATAAATTAATTAATAATCAATCTTAGTGAACAGTATTGGACAAGTTGATGGTTGCCCATAGAGATTTGTACACTACTTGCATGATTGAAACAGGTGATATATAGAGACATTTCAAAGATAGCAAGTGAGTGAAATTACGTGCCTCATAGCGGTTGACAATAAAAGTGCACCCAAGAAATAAAAAAATATATATATTTTAAAATTCTTTTAAACACAAAAGAAGATTCGAGAATCTTGGAATAACCAAACACACTGAAAAAAATTATTCAAAGATGATTCCTTGGATTTACAATTTTTTTTAAATGTTAAGTGGTTGTAAACACTTTATATAAGTTGTATTTAAACAAACAAATTAAGTTGAACATTACTAAATTTAATTGTTTGTTTAAATTCAACCTATATAAATTATTTACAACAACTTTGCCGACATTTTTTTCAGTGTAGTTGACATTAACCTTTGACTTTCATAGTAAGGGAGGAAAGGAAGGAAAGAAGTAAGAAAGAAGGGAAAACAGAGAGATTTCACTTTGAAGAACCAACAGATTTTCCTTTTTAACCTTAAACTCCCCAAACAAACAACAATATCTTTTAGAGAAAACTCAAATAATTATTAAGAAAACGCCAAAGCATCCTCACACTATGAACACAGAGCACACTAGCTGCACCAAATTTGTTCAAAAGTAAAAAGATCTCTTACAGTTTTATAATAATGAAAATCAGTCAACACGCAGCCAACTTTGCTTGTCCCAGTATTAATAGAAGAGAAAGAAAGCAGGAAAGAAAGAAATATATCATTGAACACAAATGTTTTTCACAGATTTTCCTGAGAAGGAAATAAAGAAGAGACCCATAGATGTTTAGAAAAAGTAGTTGATGAATAAATAGGGTTGACTGAGGCAAGGAAAATATTGTTGTAACAAACTATTTAAAGGTTGCAACTTACTAAACTATATGTTATTTTTTAGAGCAGTCATTACTGGGAAAATAAAATTATTACAGTAATTGCCCTCCCAATACTACTACTTTTCAGTGTTCTGCCACTCTGGTCTTGTCACTTGACAGTACTAATACTGCCAATAAGTCATGTGTGTGTGCACTCATTTTTTTGTGATTCAGTATCAGGTCACAAATTTATATTATGATGACATGAGTATTACAAGGAGAAGGTGACTTATGAGTACATTTCATTGATGGATTTAGGGAAAGGGTTGTGCAGGTACAGTAGGTAGAATAAATGTGTGTGTGCATCTGTGTGTGTTTTTATGACATATGGCACAAATCTGTATATCTACATAGGTATGGCACTATTATTACAAGATGGTAATTGATTGTGAAGACATTGTTGATGTCCTCACTTTTCAAAAAGCTTCTAAATCATACAGAATTGTAGTTTAGGAATAGGGTTGAAGTAGAAAATACAGTTTGTACAGTCAAAACAATGGAAACCTATGGAATGTCCCCATAATTTTATAAAAAAACAAACCTCTGCGCATATGTGTGTGCGCATGATTGTTCTGCATCCGTCGTCCTCTTGGTGTATATGTGCCTACCTGCGTTCCCTTGTTAGCATGACCTTAACGTGGGTGTTTAGTTTGTGAAAATCACTCCCAGCAGCTCACACAAACGTCTTTCCTCAGTGACTCAGGTGACTGGAGCTCTGTTCCCACTGCTGCTCTATTCTGCTGCTAAATTGCCCACTGATGGATGGATAGAGTTTGATAAATGGATGGACGTCTGGATTGCTGTTGTTTCAGAGCGCTGATATATAATACAGTGCACATAAGCCAGAGAAAGGATTGTGAAGAATGACTGGAGCGCAAAACATTTTTGTCCGACAACCACATTTTACAGACTATCAAACACACTTGTCTGCTGTTTTTTTTTTCCGTCTAGTTGTAATTGTAAAGTAGATGTCAGCTGTTTGCTAGGGTTTGACCTCTTGTTCAAGGACTGGACTTTTCTGAGCTAGTTTTCAAAAGCTTTTGGTGCAAGGGGAAATGCTCAAGTTTGGTGTCAATATAACTTTTTTCTTAAAGTGGTCATTATTTTCAGGTAGTAACAAAGAATAACCTGATGTGTGTGTTTGGAATGGGGTTCTAATAGTCAATAGGTGTTTTAATTTCTTTTTCTTTATAATATTATGATGAAGGTCTAAATATGATGGCACTTTTTTATTTTTATTTTGTTTTTTAGATTTAGATACATTTGTATGGTGTTTTTATAGACTGTTCAATTGAAGAATGTTTTTTATAGAAAATTAGAATTAGAAGATTTTATAGAAATATGCTTATTTTTTTATGAAAAAAATATATTTTTATATAAACCAAAAATATAGAAAGAATGTTCTGTGATATTCATTTGTTCATTTTACTTTGGCTTAGTCCCTTTATTCATCAGGGGTCGCCACAGCGGAATGAACCGCCAACTTATCCAGCAAATGTTTTACACAGCGGATGCCTTTCCAGCTGCAACCCAGTACTGGGAAACACATATACACACTTATACACTATGACGAATTTTTGTTTTACCCAATTCACTTATAGTGCATGTCTTTGGACTGTGAGGGAAACCGGAGCACCCGGAGGAAACCCACGTGAACACGGGGAGAACATGCAAACTCCACACAGAAACGCCAACTGACCCAGCCAGGACTCGAACCAGCGACCTTCTTGCTGTGAGGCAACAGTGCTAATCACTGAGCCACCATGTCTCCCTGTTCTGTGGTATATTTCAATTAATTATTTGCAATCATTTCAATTAATTAATTTTTTATACAAATCAACATACAAGTGTGCATTAAAGAAGCAGTTCAAATAATTTATTTATGAAAGTAGTTTTTATATTGTTTTTCAGCCTTAACCAATCAATCAATGAATAATAATAAAAATTAAATGATAACTTATCATAAAGTTCATCATCATCTTTGAGATTTGTAAAGCATAATTTTCACAATTTAGAATTCAGAAATCTGACATTACTCATCAAACTTCACATACACACACTTGCGACGTCAGAGACTTTTTTTAGATCTTGTAAAAAGGGGCATAATAGGTCCCCGTCAAATGCTCCTGTCACAGTACGCATGGCCATTTCTGTTTTTTTTTTTTACATTTTGCAAAATTACCTGTGCAAATACAAGCTCACGGTGTGCAGTAAAGCTATTAAAAAAATCAAGAAATTAACCTTAATCTTAATACCAAATCCATATCTTATGAATCATTCAAATATCTGGTGTCGGATGTGCTGTGTGCATGAAGACTAATTTAAAAGCTTAGCTTAAATGTGTGATATATTCAGTCATTAATTTTCCTTTGGCTTAGTTCCTTTATTCATCAGGGGTACCGCCAACTTTTGCAGCATATGTTTTACAAAGCGAATGCCCTCCAGCCACAACCCAGTACTGGGAAACACCCATACACTCTTTTTTCAATTCACCTGTACTGCATGTCGTTGGACTGTGGGGAACACCAGAGTAAACCTACGCCAACACCGGGAGAACATGCAAACTCCACACAGAAATGCCAACTGACCCAGCCGGGACTCAAACCAGCGACCTTCTTGCTGTGAGGCGTCAATGCTAACCACTGAGCCACTGTGTCGCCCTGTGTGATATATTATTACATTTATTTTCAACTGCATCTAATGGAGACTTGAAGCCAAAAGTTCCACACGTCATGAATTAAGTGTATTGTGTGAGTTTTGGCCAGAACTACAGTACCAGTCTGTCCAACTAGCAATAGACGGAGACGACAGTTGCGGAATTTTTTATTTATTTTTTTAAACATTCTTTTTTTTTTGCAGTTCATTGTGATGTCTCCAGCGGTGTGGAGATGACAGGCTGCAGCTTTAACATGTTGACCTGTGCTGCTCTTTCAGGTGGAGTTTGAATGGCTGAGGCAGTACTGGTTCCAGGGCCGGCGTTACGCTCGATTTTGCAGCTGGTGGACTAAACCCATGGAGCAGATGGAGAAAGACTGGAAGGAAATGGAGAGAATGGTAAGAGAGATGGAGTGAGGTCTCCAGATTTTCGCTCAGTTCAGCGTCTGACACACAGCTTGCCAATTGCAGTGTTTGTTTATGAAATGTTTTGGCTAATTTGATTCTGCTACCAGTTGTAACCTCAGCACTGTTTAACACATTTTACATTTATTTAAATGCACAGTCCTTGTAGTGAATGTGAAACAAGTGTGCAGGTTCTCTGTGTGGCCGACCAGAAGACAAGAATAAGGGAGGCAGCAAAATAAGAACTTGAGACATTAGAAAGTTTAAAAATGTAGTTTAAAAAAAAATAATAATCATTTTTTAAGGTTAACTTTTTAAACTCCTGTGTAGAAACAATTGACATTTTTATTTATTCATATATATTTTTTAGCAACAAGAATTCCTTATCTGGAATATAACATATTGTTATTATTATTATTATTATTATTATTATTATTATTATTATTATTATTATTATTATT